>NW_015115447.1:0-7200 GCF_001443285.1 Poecilia latipinna
CTGTATTTGATCGCGCATCAGAGGAATATTTGTTCTCAGCAGTGGCTGAAATAAAAGGAACCTTGACCAACATAGTTCATGTGTATTAATGATTTTGATGACGGCACTTATCAAAATGTAATGTTTATTACCTGTTTTCTCAATTGTTTATTATGGTATATTTTATGACTTTATATTTGTGTGTTTTTTTATGTAAAGTACTTTGAAACTGCATTGTTGCTGAAATGTGCTACACAAATAAACTTGATTGAAATGGAGTCAGCAAGAGGGAAAAAAATCTGACATCTCGGAATATTTTGAAATAGTCACTCACAAGATTCTTAAATAAAAATAATTAACCCCTTCACCTCCGAAATTCTCACCTTCTTGAAATTTCCACTATTTTGTTATTCTGCTAAGATACATCAGTCTTGCACAGCAGAAACAGACTTAAAGCTGTTGGAAGAGTAAAGTTCTGGCCTGATGAGTAAAAATATAACGGATCAGATCAGAGAGCCAATAGAAATCTAAGAAAAATAATTTTTGAAGAATTTTAGTTTTTCAGGAGGCAAATCAAAACTCAAAGAATACTGTCTGCCCCAACAAGCTCTGCACTCTGAACACATTAAAACAAATGTCTATTGTGAAATCAGTCGATGACAAAAGAAAACAGCCACTGACAGTCAACATATACCAGGATTTATATTTTATTTAGTTATTAATAATTTTAATAACTAAAAACGATTAGTTAAATAGGATTTAATTGATTTTCCTGTTACTAAACATGAGTTTGACAAAAACATTGTGACAATATTGCATTTACTAATGTTTTAAGTATGTCTATCTGAGTGACAAGGCTGCCAGACTTTCAACAGCCAGATGTCACTAGTGACAAATGAATGAACCACCAAGTAATGAACCTTTGGACAAAGCAATGGGCTGGGACACTTCATTGCTTCACAAGGTTTCATTTGGCCATCACTACGGCTCATTAGCAAGTCTGTTCAGAGATGATGCTGGTCTGTTGGAGTAAAGATCCATCTAAAAGTTGCAGGACTTTCGAGAAGTTGACTTGAGCAACATTGTTGTAGATCAGGGGTGTCAAACTGGACAGTGGTCCTGGAGGGCCACTGTCCTGCAACTTTTAGATGTCCCTCTGCTGCACCACACCTGAACAGAATAATTAGGTCATTATGAAGGCGCTGGAGAACTTATTTACACAAGAAAGAGGTAAGTAAGCCGTTTCATTCCAGTGTTTTGTAGCTGTGGCACTTCTAAAACTGCAGGACAGCAGAGGACTGGAGTTCGACACCCCTGTTGTAGATAGTCATTGCTGTTGGCAGGAAATATCTCTTGTAGCAGTCTGTATTACAGTGAATATGAAGAAGTCTCTGACTGAAGACACTGTTTTGCAAGACAGTCTTATGAAGATGGTCAGGGTTGTCCATAATTTTCTTGATTTTATGTTTGTGAATTGGCCATAGATCCTGGCAATCCTGGTCCTGGAGGGCCGGTGTCCTGCAACTCTTAGTCATCTCCCTGGTCCAACACACTTGAGCCAAACAGCTGAGTCGCCTCCTAAATGCAGTCAAGTTCTCCAGAGTCCTGCTAACGACCTCATTATTTGACTCAGGTGTGTTGAAGTAGAGACATGTAAAAGTTGCATGACACTGGCCCCCTATCATAGATAAATGCAATTGTTGAGCAAATCAAGCTGAATTGTGTTAAATGCACTGAGAAATCAAAGAACATGGTCCTCAGTGCTGCCTGCTTTGTCCAGATGACAGTGGGATTGTTGAAGCTGATGTATGATGGCGTCTTCAACTCCAACTCCACAGCAATAAGCAAACTGCAGGGAGTCTTGATCTGTGCTTGGTTGTGTGCACAGCAGGACTGCATTCAAATTATTTTCTTGTACAAACAATGTCCCTTATACAAAAAACTTAAGTACACAGTTTTACCTAATCAGCAGTGGTTTTTAATGGTGCACCATCATCATTTACGCAAGAAGGTTCTGGGTTCGATTCCTGGCCTGGGGTCTTTCTGCATGGAGTTTGCATGTTCTCCCCTGTGCATGTGTGGGTTTTCTCTGGGTACTCCGGTTTCCTCCCACAGTCCAAAAATGACTGTCAGGTTAACTGGTGTCTCTAAATTCTCCCTAGGTGTGTGTGCATGGTTGTGTGTCATGTCTGTCTCTGTGTCGCATTATGACAGACTGGCAACCTGTCCAGGGTGACCCCACCTCTCACATGGAACATTAGCTGGAGATAGGCACAGCACCTCCTGACCCCATTGAGGACAAGGGTGTTAGAAAAAGATGGATGGGTAGTTGTAGACTAAATATTTAGCTCCAAATTAAACATTTATTTTCCCAACTAAGTTAGCTCATTTAAGTTGAAAGCTAAATATTAAGATAAACTAATTAAATATTTTGGTTGGAATGCAGACATTTATGAATGTAGGAACAATATGGTGAAAATTATGGAGGACCAAGACTGACATAACTAAAAATAAAAGCAGAAATATGTCTTTTGTTTTTCCTTACACATGTTTTCAATCAAGAAATGCATGTATGTTTCCCCTCTGATGCATGAGTTATTGACTATACAGTCTTCCATGAGTGAGTTGTTTGGGACCCGTGTTAGAATCAATGTGTTTTTATGCTACATTTGTTATTTTGATTCAAAATACTGTTTTGTATAATACTTTCTGCTGTGTTTTATTTGACACAAGACTTATTTCATGTTTGACATATTTCATTTTTCACTTTTTTAAGCATTTTAAGAACAATTTGTAGAATATTTTAAAAATGAAATGACAACAGCAATTTTACAACAGCAATGATGGAACAATGTCAACATCCATTGTGTGTCTGTTCACTGCAGAAATTGTGCCAATCCGCCCGTTGATCTCCAGCTCCACTTGGGGTGGGACATATATATATATATATATATATATATATATATATATATATATATATATATATATATATATATATAAAGTATAAAAGTATATATCAGTATATATACTTACATACTTTTGTGTCATAGTACCCCCAAGAATTTAAAACTATTTTCCCCCTGATTGACACGCATTTGGGAGGTAAAAAAAAAAAAAGATAATACTTATATGTAAGAGTTCTTGCTTTGTAAAATATTATTATTCAAGGGTGACACTTGGTGTGTTTGGTTCACAAACAATGTGTTCCTGACAGTCACAGTTGGTAAGAAACTAAGGTTCCCATTAAACGCCTCAGGAAATGAATGTGGGTCATTTTGGACCCACTTATGGAAGAATGGGGTAGTGATATAAAACATGCCATATCTTAAAACGTGTAAAAGGTAAATAAAAAAATTGAATTGCACATCAATAACATGTTTTTGAGGTCCAAAAGGACCTCAGAGGGTTGAACATCCATTTTCATCAAGAAATGTATCTATTTTGTTTTGTTTTTTTCCTTATCCAAGTGTAGGTTCTTTTGTCTTGTCTCCACTTTTCACTTTTCCTTGTGCAAAAAGGAAAAGTAAATGAGGCGCATTTAAATAAATGCGCTTCATTTGTTTAAATGCAAATGAGGGATGTTGTCTTCAAGCTTCAACTTCTGCCTATTGGTTGGTTAGCATCACAGTTTACTTTTCTGCTAGCAGTTTATATGTGAGCTGGACCCCTGATTTGATTATTTTTCGTGTGGACACTCACAACATGTTTCAGTTAGCGGCTCTCATGGACTCTGAGGTTCACCATCTGATTTTTCATAGTTTGGACGAAGCGGGCTGTGAAATTGGCTTTCGATTGAAGCTTTGATAGTCCTCCAGCTGCCCAAATGTTGCACAGTAAGCTAATGCTGATGTTTGTTTTCCAACTACACTTACATTTAATCAGTTAGAATATTAATGAAAAGTCAATATGTTTTAGTAACTCAGGTCACAAACCAATGATTAATTACACAGAATAATGTTTCAACGCTTTTATTAGTATTATGACTTTTTTTGGTTACAGCTAATGAAAACAGCATTAGAATATTATATCAGTAGCAAAACATGTTTAATACCTGCTTAAAGGTTATTTTCAAAACATTCAACTCTTCAGAACCCATTCTAATTTATTAAATATAACTGTACTATGAAACTTGTAATACACCAAATAAAGGTACTAATTTCAGCCAGGGTGTTATTTGTTTTGTTTTTGTCAGGTGTATGGCATATTTGAATCGCACATTAATATTTATATTGCATATGTTTTCAGATGTTGGTAAACTGGCACAGCAGACCATCCTGTGTGTTGTTCCTGCAGTACTCTGTCTCAATGTCCAGCTTCATGGACTTCCAGTGGGTTCACAACTTCAGGATGTCCAGAGACCTTCACCTTTTAGCAGGGAACATATGTGTCAATAGCACTGATGGCACCTTTAATAAAAAAGAATTAGGCTGATGTTCTTACACCATTGACATGCAAGAGCAATCTTTATATTTTGGTTTTATGTAATTAAATGAGCTTGATTTTTGTCCATCTGATCAGATTCTAATAAGGTTGAACAAAGCTGTGTTCCTTCTAATTTGTGTAGTTGTCATTTTAATCAAATCTAGCATGAGTTCATATATCTCAGTCACTAAAATTGTTGGGGTCTGTTTTCTGTGTATTTATTTCTAGGTTTTTCTGAGTTTATTTAGTCGTGTTCCCCTGTGAGTCCTTGTGGTGTCCTGTCTCCTTCCCTTGATTATGCCCAGGTGTTTCTCGTTCCCTGATTACCCTCCCTGTCTTTGTTCCTCGTCAGGTCCTCATCAAGTCATCGTATGTCTTATGTCCTGGGATTTTCCTGTGTTTCACGTGTTCCTGGACTCTGTCAGTTTATTAATTAAATCTACATTTATCATTTCAACCTGGGCTCATCTGTGTTTTCTCCTCACCACCTCAACCACCAAATCATGACAAAATGGATTGTTTGGGGCTTTAAACAGATTAAACTCAACATAATCTTCATAGAACAAAGGTACCAAACTAGAATCCAGTAATGACTTAATGTTTTGGACCCGTTTTCTCATTTTTTGGTTTCATGTTACACTGAAGATTTTACAAGACAGCTAAACAGTGGACAAGAAATATGTACTACAAGGTCGAAATTATCCCCAGCTTTATTAAAGACACAAATATGTCCATAGAAAGATAATTTAAGAAGAAAAAAAAGAAATGATTACATAAAAAGATAATAAACACATATAAATCACTGATTTACTGACAGCAGTGCACACTTCAAGAACACCACCAGATAAGTAGAAGTCAGCAAGTACCAACTTCTGCTCCTCCTTGGTTCTTATAGTCATGTTACTTACTATTCAATGCATTGTACATAATGTCATACTGCTGACTATACAGGGAGCAGGTCCTCAATAATTGTTGAAGACCACCACAACAAGGATTAAAAATTACTAAATCATCAGCATACATGAGATGGTTAATTATGGCCCCACCAACAACACACCCTGTCCCACAGTGTTGTAGCCACTTTGAGAAATCATCCATATATATATTAAAAAGAAGAGGAGACAAAATAGTTCCCTGTCTAACCCCATTCCTTATTTTAAAAGGAGCTGACACAGTTACCCCAACTTATCTACATTAACTGATGCGTGAACCAAAAGGACAAAATTCTAACAATAGATCTGGGAACCCCTCTGTTGTGTAGCTTATAAAATAACTTTTCATGATTAACCTGCTCAAAAGCCTTAGAGGCATCAATAAAACACATAAAAATTGTAGAGTTGTGCCTATTATGCAAATCTAAAATCTCTTTCAAAGCGAATACACACATATCTGTGCCATGCTGTGATTTAAAACTAAACTGGTTATCTGGAGACAATGTTCCATCTTATTCAATATAATCCTCTCCAGAACCTTGGATAGTACGCTGGCTGAAGCTATGATAATTATCCCTGTTATTTATTTTGCCAGCTTTATCTTTTACAATAAGCCCTAATATAAAGGTTAAAAGTGAATCAGGTAAAATACCATGGACTAAAAATCCAGTAAAACACAGAGCAAGCAAAGGAAATAGTTTTTTGTTTGAAAATGTTAAGTGCTCTGCAGACACCTCATCGATACCACAGGCCTTATTGTTCTTCACTGAAACTTTCACGTCTTCATCGTGACCAATGTTGTCCACCATAAAAAGGGAACTTTTAACACAGTTAAATAGTTCATAATAATGCTTCTGCCACATCTGAGTAATTTCCTCTGGTCCATTTACACCATCAATATTAATTGGCAGAGCTGTTTTATAATTATTCATATTCTTTATTTCCTTCCAGAAATCATGTATGCAGTTGTTTTGCAAGAAAATTAGACTTCATTATATCCTCATTAAACATAGAGCATATTTAAAATTTGCATTTGCCTGTTTCTCAAAAAGAAGACCATGTTTCTGTCAAACCCAAGCCTTAAAAGCCCACCTGGCCTCAGCATGAAGCTCCTTTACATCCTTTACAGTTAATATCGCAGCATGAAACAGCATCCTTTGGCAGCTCAATGTTACTCAGCAAAGTGTCAGAGTGAGCTAAGTATACATCAATGTCCTTCACAGTCAAATTAGACCAATCTAGTTTTCCAACACTCAGACTATTGTAAGCAGACTGAACAGCAGGTAGATTACCAATATTTACAGATATAGAAAGAGGGATATGATTAGAAGTAGAGAGTTCATAATTAATCCTCACTGATTCTATGGACTGGTGAATATCAGCTGTACTAATACAGCTATCTAGCCATGAGGTTGTACGCCATGCTTCACTAACATATGTGAAGCTGTCCTCGGGTAGAAACACCTTACTAGATAGAACCAGACTATTATCAAGGCAGAATTGCATCAAGTGATTAGCAAATTTTGAACTTTTATCAGAAATATCTACATTCATGTCGCCCATAATTAAAAAACAAGTGGGAGCATTTTCCTGTATGACAGTCGTAACATAAAATAACCTATGAAGATATCCATCTTCATTCCTATGACATTCATAAGGTGTGTAGATACTGACAATGATGACCTTCTGATCACCATCACTAAACTCAATTTCAATGGCCTAGTCAGCGTTTAATCTGACCACCTTAACCAGCTGATCATACTTTTTATACCATAAAATAGCAACTAGGGCTGAAACGATTCCTTGAATGATTCGAGTACCTCGATTACTAAAATTCCTCGAGGAAAATTTACCTGCCTCGAAGCTT
>NW_015115447.1:11189-14619 GCF_001443285.1 Poecilia latipinna
AGAACTGCATCAAATTATTCACAAATATTGAACTTTTATTAGAAATATCTGCATTCATGTCGCCCACAATTAAAAAACAAATGGTAGCATTTTCCTGGATAACAGACATAAGATAACCTTCATGAAGATATTCATCTTCATTCCTGTGAAATTCATAAGATGTGTATATATTGAGAATTATGACCTTCTGATCACCATCACTAAACTCAATTCCAATGGCCCAGTCAATGTTTAATCTGACCAACTTAACCAGCTGATCATACTTTTATGCCATAAGATAGCAACACCAGCAGGTATTCTACCATAAACTATTCCATCACTCAAATCAGTGGTAAATTCGCCCACACTATAAAAGTCTTTATGCAGGAAATTAATTCCTTCCAAGTCTTGCTTCGGTAGAAAAGTCTCTTGAACACACAATACATCACAGTTGGCCAAGAGAGTATTTACAGTTCGGTGTAAGTTGTCCGATTCTTTAGTCCCAACAGGTAATCCACATGCATTGTAAGAGACAATAGTAATACTCATTTAATAATATTGACTCAAGAGTTCAACAGCTCTCCAGCCAAGCGTCAGACACAGTAGGCACCGAATGCTGCTAATGCTCACCAGTACACCCATCTTTGGATTCTCTGGACCTATGGGCCTCGTAGAAACGACGAACAAAAATGCCAGCTGGCCACAGCTGTGGCTTATACATGTCCATCACGTTTTCACATTCAGCAGTGATATGGAACAAACTTTTCTGAGTGGAATCGATTTTGTGAAATGTGACCAGCTTCCCCAGTTTATCAGCCAGATAAGAGCGTAAGGTTTAAGTGTTGAGATTAGGTGCAAATCGTGTTGCAAAAACACTCACCATCATAGTTTGGACCACTGGGATGTTGTCCGCGCTGGTGCCAGTTATTGCCATCTTCTTGCACTGTCTCCGTGATGCACACTCTCCGTTCCTGGGCTTTACAGTTTTGTTTTGATCTTTCCAAGGCTTTCCTATCCCTTTCTTTACCACATTGGTCCAGGGCGGGGATTTAGGCAGGTCCTCCAACAGCTGGACTTGCGAGTGGTGAGCAAATGTCCTCAGCTCCTGTGACGCTTCTTCGCAATGTGCTCATACTACACCGGTCCAGTGCGTTTGACCAGGCATGTCACACTTCTCGACTGTAGTCATCCGGTGATCCAGAGCTGTCTCTACCACTTCCAGGTTCTCATTCACAGTGGCCTAAGTTTCCAAGGTCTTCCTTAGGCGAGACACCGCCAGGCTCCCCTTCTCCAAAACCAACTGATGGAAGTACATCCAGATAGTGTGAAACAAATCTCGGAATGTTTCGGCACACTTGTTAAGCACCCTGAGACGGTCCTTTATGTTGTTAGCATCCTTTTGAGGGCCTTTGTGTTTGATGCAACGAATCGAGGTCGTGCATAACTCAAACAATTGCCACTTTGACTCCTCAATCCACTCAGAGGAGAAATTGTTTGAGGCTAATAAAACAATTTCCTCCTGAGACAAAGTTCTCATTTTTGTAACGATGAAGCTCAGGAACCCATCCTCCACTATCACCTTTCCATCACCAGTTTTATAAATGTAGATTTTGCACTTTATTCGATTATCTGTGCCAGTATGTGACACACACCCATATCGCACCGGCCCCATCTTGCCAAACCACCTAAATCATAGACATTGTCCTGTAAACTGTGGGTGTTTTATTTTGCATGGCGCATTGCTGCCATCTGTTGGACTTTTAGGGAACTGCTTTACTTTTATTTAGTCAGTATGATTGTTTGCTAGCAGTAGAGCCAGGGGTGAAAGTAGTTTTAAATTCTTGGGGGTACTATGACAAAAGTTTGTGTATATTGTTGAGGAAAATAAATATTCTTAGTGTTTAATACAGTTAAATCTTACAAAATGTGAAAAGAGAGGATTAAGCAAGATTCCTTTGGGTAACATTTGAGAGGGCTTTAAGTTAGCCCTGCAGAAATGAATGTCTGTTATCAGGAAGGAACCACGTCATAAATTAACTCTGGCACAAAGGCACCGGAGGAGACATCTCAAGTCATCTCCCTCAGAGACAATAAAACTTAAGGACAAACAAACTAACAACACAATACTAACAATTTCAATTTAATTAGTAGAATACCATTTAGTTAAAATTAACATGACAGGGCCCCAGAGGAACGAATCAGATTTGCTTTTGCAACTCTCCAAAGACGATTTTGCCTTTTTTCTTGCCTTGGCATTTTTTTTTCTTTATCCTATTTGTCTCAGGTAAATGAAGGTCTGTCTTCATGTGTATGAAGTGTCTGTGTTGTTGATGTAATTTTATACTTTTGAATGTTGGAATAAACCCTGAAAATGCATGACAGACATACTCGCACACTGCTCACCCTTAACGGTGTCAGTGGCTGGACAGCAGAAGTGATGAATGTGCATCTGTGGATGTCAGCGTGCCAGACGGATGGCCTCCCACGCAGTTCTCCAAGACTTGTGTTACGACTGGCTCAGGGTCGTAACAAAAACATGAAACCATGCCGTGGTTAAAGTGCACAAACATAAGGCTTTATTAACAAAACAACAATGGATTGTGGAAATCAGCATCAGTGGTGTAATGTGAATGCTTGGATGTGTTGTGTGAATGCATGTGGAAATGTTGAAGTGCCAAAACAAAGACAAAATCAAAGGTGCAACAAAAGGGAAACTGAGGACTGGCCACCAAATATCTCCAGCGGCAGAGTGGACGCTGCGGAAAGCCAGCGACACTGAAGTCGGGGACAGCCAGGTTAAAATACTCTGCACGCCCAATCACCAGATCCGAGTCACCTGCAAAGGGGAGGAGCATAAAGACGGACACCAAGACACCTGCAAAACAGCCCACAAGGCCCAGGGCCGTAACACTTGCCATTGTCATTCTCTCAGCTCAACAAAAACAGCAACTCATTATTCGATAGAGTTCCCTCTGAATATTGCAATTCCCTTATGACAGACAGAAAAGCCTGAACCTTATCATCGTCTACCTCCACACTGGAGGATTCCCAAAGCTTAAACCAGAAACTAACTTCAGCGGCTGCTTCGTCCAAACTATGAAAAACCCAGTGGTGAACCTCTGAATCCATGGGAGCCACTAACTGAAACAGACGTTCTGTCTGAGCGTCCACACAAAGAAATAATCAAGTCAGGTGTTATAGCATTATTTTCTAAAAAAGTTAATAAGCTCACTGATAAACTGCAAGCCATCTTTGTTGCAGCAAAGTAAACTGTGATGCTAATGAACCAATAGGCAGAAGCTGAAGCCTGAAGACAACGCCCCTCATTTGCATTTAAACATTCCTTGCAAAAGGAAAAGTAAAAAGATGACAAAGGAACAAAAGGTTGTATAAGGAAAAGACGACACAAAATATTAGGGCTGCTGTAAATGAATATTTTAGTAATCGAGTA
>NW_015115447.1:18061-19618 GCF_001443285.1 Poecilia latipinna
GCCTGCCAATACCCAGATCATCAGTCTGTGTAAGGACAGCTCCGGCACCCACGTGACTGGCGTCCACGTAAAGCTGAAACGGACGGTTAAAGCGTGGTGCAGCCAATACAGGAGCAGCACAGAGGAGTCTTTTCACCTGCTCGAAAGCCTGCTGACAAAGAGAAGACCATTCAAACTTTATATCCTTGCGCAGCAAATTTGTTAGCGGCGCCACCACAGATGAAAAGTTTCTGCAAAAACATCTGTAGTATCCTACCAGCCCAAGAAAACGCATTAGTTCCCTTTTCGTAGCTGGAACAGGAAACTGCTCTACCGCCTGAACCTTCGCTGCAACAGGGCGGACCTCACCGTGGCCAACCACACGACCTAAATAGGTAACAGTCGCCCTTCCAAATTCACATTTGGCTAGGTTGACTGTTAACCTCGCCCCCGCCAAACGAGTGAAAAGCTCCCGGATTCGCTCTACGTGCTCTTCCCACGTATCAGAGTATACCACCACGTCGTCCAAGTAGACCGCACACCCAGTCATGTCACCAACCACTCTGTTCATTAATCTTTGAAACGTCGCTGGCGCATTTCTCAGGCCAAACGGCATCACCGTGTAAGAATACAAGCCGGTAGGAGTCACAAATGCTGACACTTCACGTGCGCGTTGTGTCAAAGGCACCTGCCAGTAACCCTTTAGGAGGTCAAACTTACTAACAAAGTTAGCAGAACCCACCTGGTCAACGCAATCATCCATTCTCGGTAGCGGGAAACAATCTGGTTTTGTCACAGCGTTAAGCTTGCGAAAATCCGAGCAGAAACGTAGGGTGTTATCAGGCTTGGGGACCAAAATACACGGAGATGCCCAACTGGACATACTCGGTTCTGCAATCCCAGTACGAAGCATGTAATCTACTTCCGCATTCAAATGCTTACGCTTCTCTAGATTCACTCTATAAAACCGTTGTTTTATTGGTTTAGCGTCTCCCACATCCACATCGTGTTCAATCAGATGCGTGCGCCCTGGCGTGTCCGAAAACAAACAAGGAAATTCACCAATCAGCTCTGCTAACTGTTTAGCACGATCTGCAGGTAAGTGAGCCAACAACGTGTCCAATTTCTCCAAAGTTTCAGAGTTTTTAAGACGCCCATGAATCAGAGCGCTGTCCAACTCATCCGTGCCGCTGTCATTCCCCACAGGTGACAGTGCGCTGTCCATGGTGCTGAAAGTGTCGCTCCCCCCAGCAAGGCTGTTTACGGCACACGCCGGGGTAACGCCATTACACTGTGGGTGAAATAAATCCTCCTGAGCATAATATGGTTTCAACATGTTGACATGACACAACTGGCTTTTCTTTCTCCGCTCTGGCATTGATATTAAGTAGTTCTGGTCGGACACCTTCTCCAGAACTGTATATGGACCAGCGAACCTCGCCTGAAAAGGAGAAGACAAGACTGGGCACAAAGCCAACACTTGATCACCAGGCAGAAATGAGCGCGCCTCAGCACGGCGATCAAATAAGTTTTTCATATTCCTCTGCGTTTTAGTCAGATTCTCTTTTGCGAGTTCAC
>NW_015115447.1:25497-26758 GCF_001443285.1 Poecilia latipinna
CAACTCCATCTTGCGTATCTCAGGATCAAACACCCCAATTTCAACCTGGGTATTTGGTGCAGGAGGTGGCAAAACCTTTTGTTCAACCAACGCGTCACATAATCGCCCTTTAATAATTCCCTTTTTCTCTTGTTTAACCACAGGCACTTCAAAATGAGCAGCAATGGCTATGAGATCGTGTTTAGTAGCACTATTAAACATCTCCAACGATGGATCAGCTATAAAATTGTCCAAATCGAACTCCATTGTCAAGAGGGAAAAAAACTGATCACACGTCACAGAGTGAAAAAAAAAACGCCAGCTAAGCGCCAAATACAGTGTGAAGTGAAAGCAAATTGAAACAAGTGCACAATGGGTCCAAAGTAACCATGTCCCCACTATACTTTACCTGCCTGCCACGACTCACCTGATCAACTGATTCCTGGCTCTTCACGTGGATCGGCGGCGGGTTTATTAAGCACCAAACCAGTAAGAAATTAATCTTACGGACTGCCCCCGAGATCACTGCTTGCACAGTGAACGCCAACCGCAAACCCCCACGACACTATCAAAACAAACAGGTGAAGTCTAAAGCGACAGCACCTCTTATCCTAGCAGGAGACACAGCCACTAAAACAGAACCATCACTGATGCACAAGCCCAAAGCATTTCACTCACCTGAAAATTGGACCAACCTACCAAACACGCCACAGCTGCTCACAACAAGCAAGCGGGTTAACAAAGCCGCGTCCAACCCACACGATGACGTCACCGCTCACTCCTACAAACACGAAAAACAATGAGTGAAATGCATCACACAATCAAACCAGCAAATTGACGAACTGTAGGATTTTAGCTTTTGACGAGCCCCCATTTGTTACGACTGGCTCAGGGTCGTAACAAAAACATGAAACCATGCCGTGGTTAAAGTGCACAAACATAAGGCTTTATTAACAAAACAACAATGGATTGTGGAAATCAGTATCAGTGGTGTAATGTAAATGCTTGGATGTGTTGTATGAATGCATATGGAGATGTTGAAGTGCCAAAACAAAGACAAAATCAAAGGTGCAACAAAAGGGAAACTGAGGCCTGGCTACCAAACATCTCCAGCGGCAGAGTGGACGCTGCGGAAAGCCAGCGACACTGAAGACGGGGACAGCCAGGTTAAAATACTCTGCGCTCCCAATCACCGGATCAGAGTCACCTGCAAAGGGGAGGAGCATAAAGACGGACACCAAGACACCTGCAAACCAGCCCACAAGGCCCAGGGCCGTAACAA
>NW_015115447.1:32353-36068 GCF_001443285.1 Poecilia latipinna
ACATGTTTAAGGAAAAGGAAAAACTAAATATTTTAATTTCTTGACAAAAACATGTTTAAGGAAAAGGAAAAACAAGAAACATACATTTCTGCAATTATTTTTAATTATAACGCAGAAATGGTGTTACGGTGCTTCTATGGTGCTCCATAGCAAATGTCAGTGAAAATATGCTTTTTTATGACAGGTTAAACAAACCAAATTATTGCTCTTAATTTTTTACTGTGTAACTTTACAAATGGCACCCTACTGTGAGTCAACCATGTTTATGGGCAGCATTTTGTCTTCTACACACTGCATGACTTCTTTAAATCTTTGGTTAAGTCCACCTTTTTTCATTTTAGTGGTGGGAAACCTGATGCTGCATTTTAGTCACAGCTCTCTACTTCACAGTATCTGGCAGGATTTGCTACTGAACTGATTCATCAGACTTGATGTAGCATTTTATAGCTAGATAGCTTGATAGGCTGGAAGACTAATATCATACTCTCAGTGCAAAACAAAAAATTCTACACAGTTAATTGATTTCATAATACAGGGTTGATAGTAAAAAAATATTTCAAAAATTTACAATAAATATGGTTTCATATTAGTTGACATATGAAAACAATGTAAATATGGGAAGAATTGTTAAACATTTATCAAAAATAACTTTTTGTGTCACTTTTTTCAAGAAAATTGCAAACTGCATATCTAGTAGGTTTATCGTTGGATTGCTTGGTAGTGGCTTCATCCTCCACTAAGGTATTCCACGGTTTCAGCACCAAAATTTAAATTATTATGATTTATTATTATTATTATTATTATTATTGATATTATTGCACACCAGCGATGGCTACTTCCTTGTTGAAGGAAGCTATACCCATTGCAAAGCCAGTTAGTTCCACTTTTACATTTTTTTTAAATTAACACATTAATATAAATTAAAATAAACATGCCCTTTAGCTATCTGGTGAATTGGAAGCTCAATCGGAAGCAAACTTCAGCTTTGTATTATGATTCAAATAGTAAACTCATCCCTCTTGTCAGCTGTTCTTCCCCAGTCATCATTATTTAGTGCAGGGGGGCCCAAAGTGGGTCCTGGAGGCCCGACATCCTGCATGTTTTAGTTCTCTCCCTGGTTTAACGCACCTGGATCAAATGATGGCTCGTTAGAAGGTCTAAGAGGAACATTGACAAGCTGGAAAGGTTGTTTCTACCACCAGGGAGAGAACTAAAACATGCAGGATGCCGGCCCTCGAGGACCCACAATGGACAGCCCTGATTTAGTGTATGTAAACCTTTGGTTTCAACTGCCGTTATGATTGTCATAAACAATTTATCAAAATAGAAAAGAAGAATATTCTAAGCGTGACCAGATATTCCAAAACAACTACATTTTTTCATCGATGCTTTTAAATAAGTCTATAGTAAGAAGCTCAGGATAACTTGTCAATCAGAAAAATAAAATAAAATAAAGAATAGAACCACTGTTACATGCTTGGTACTCAAGCATAATTAAGGTACAATGAAAGGTCATTGCTTACCCAAAATTATCTTCTTAACGAGAATTTTAAAAACATTCGGTAACACGAACATGATTTTGTAAATAATGACACTTTAATGCAAAGTTGGCACTTTCAATGGACTTTTAAAGCAACTTTGCATTAAAAGTGTCAATATTTACCGAATGACACTTCATGACAGCAGTCAGACATTCATAAAGACTCCTTCATATTTATGACATTGTCATGTCAGTCTTATGCACACCCCATCAAATAAAGCGTTACCAAACATTCTGTTTTTCACTGTCAAGTTGCATTATGATGATAATTGATACAAGGCAGAAAATATTTTTTTGCAAACTGTCAAGGTGACTATTTTAAAACTTACAGTCTGGAGCTGAATCCTCAGTTGGTTGTTGGTAAATTTTAGGGATCTGGCAATGGCTTGAAGATAATATATCAGCATACTGAAACACAAATGGTAAAAATACAAATGTGTTTTAGAAAAAAGAATGTTGCAGCAAGCGATGTATGTATTTTTATATATAAAGAAACACACGCAAGCACACACCCAGAAATGAAGGATTCCTCTGGTAAGAAAAAACATGCATGCGTGTGTGTGTGTGTGTGTGTGTGTCATATATGAGACATGATTTTATTATCACATGCAGACTGTTTAATGTCATGTTAGTGTGTGAGGCATCTTACAATAGCAGTAGCACTGCTGGCAGCACCACAACAGGGCTGGTGACATAACTCATCACTTTACTGAACCAAAGTGGAAAGTCTGATGCCACTGTATCTGAGATGATGTCATAAATCTTCTCCTGGCCACTGAAACACACATTTCACACTTTTACCCAAATTAGCTCTTTCAGAGGAATTATAAAACATGCAAGACTAACAGATGTTAAGTCAATTATATATTTTACAACTGTTCCATTCAATTCAGATTTATTACATAGCACAAATTCACAATAAGTTTCTATCAAAGAAAACTGATTGAATCTAGTCATTGACTAGCAACATTTCCTCCTCCTGGAAAATCATGAAGCGACAACAGAAAACTGCTATTGTTGTGTTGCTGACTTTACAGCAATCCCTCATACAGAGCATTCATGTAGCATAGAGAGGGAAAGCTCCTCTTTAATAAAACTTTGTCATGACAGTATGAGACAGATAATTTGTGGGGAAAAAATCAAGTTCCTCTGCCTTCTCTCAGTGATCCCAGTACTGACCGCAGTGATACACAGCTCAGTCAGAAACAACCAATCAGAGCCAATAGGAAAGTTTTAACATTGTCAATCATGCTTGTGTATGTGCTACACATCCTTCCCCTCAATAGTAGAGCCCATGAATCATCTGGTTAATATTGCAACCAATGACGGTGGATCAACAGTTCTGGAACAGTAAGTTGTATCCATGCAATTACCAAATTGAGCAGCATATACACAGGACTGTGGCAGTGCTAAGACCTTCCTCTAGCTTCTGATTGGTTGTTTTTACCAGAATTAATGCATTTCTGAAGGTAGGGGTTAGGGTTAATAGTAGCTCAGGCAGAGGATGGAGGAGCTTGATATTTTTCACAGATTACTGTTCTCATACCTTACTGGTGTCAACATGGTGACAGGTTTAAGAAATGTGTAAAAAAAAAACTGTTTTTTTTTTTTTTATTAAAACTTATATACTGCAACTTTAACAGGAAGAAACCTCCAGCAGGACATGGCTCAGTATGAGTGGCCATCTTCCACGACCGTTCACAGCTGTTGATAACAACAATGCTGTGTGGTATTCTCAAAATGAAGAGTTTTTTAATGGAAAAAATAAACAAAACATTAGACCTAGACAATAATATCCTTCAACAGCAAATATCTGTTTGTACAGCTTGTACAAACAGATGCTAATGATCTGGCAAACATGTGCCTTCTGATTTTACCTGAATGGTCCACAGTGTTCCGATGGTCTATATCGCACAATGGCAAAGATGGTGGGGAGCATACACAGGAACAGCATGAAAAGTAGCATAGCCAAGTAGAAATTATTTGATCTGAAAAAGCAAAATAAAGTTAGCAAAGAGCAAACTGAGAAAAATTTCATAAAATTTTTATAAGCAAACATGTTGAAGAGGGTTGGTTAGTTATTTTCAATAGGACGCCGCCAGGAATCGTGGGCCCCCTGACAAAAGATGAAATTGGGCCCCTGGTTCAGCTGCTGTTACAATTTTTTGAGTCTAT
>NW_015115447.1:39923-45593 GCF_001443285.1 Poecilia latipinna
GCCCCGATTTTTTTATTTTATTTTATTTCTATGAACAAAAAATAAATAATTAAATTGTGGATGGCCCCCTGCTGGTCAGGGTCCCTAGAATTATCATCACTTCCCCCCCTATACCGTGACGCTGCCGGCAAGAACAAAGCAGTCTGTAAATGTGGGGTTTAAAGTGATCTTTTTTACATATCTAAGACTGTCTTATATATTGACAGCAAAGGCTGCGCTAGACATTTTTGTTCCCCATCATTTTGACAGACAGCATTAAAAATAATCGGTCATCTTCTATTTTTACCCGTCAAATTATAACCATATTAAAATCGGCTATTTAGCGCATTTTTATGCGGTTTAGTTAATATTCACCTAGTTGAACCGTGAATCCAGATCCCATCACACATGAACGCATCTAACTTTTTCTCCTTGACAAAAACCAGTGAATG
Source organism: Poecilia latipinna (assembly GCF_001443285.1). NCBI lineage: Eukaryota > Metazoa > Chordata > Actinopteri > Cyprinodontiformes > Poeciliidae > Poecilia > Poecilia latipinna. The sequence goes on from NW_015115447.1 coordinate 40,355, forward strand.
TGGCCCCAATAACTTATAATAAATGATATAAAATGACTGTACTTAAATTACCAGCACGCACAGCGCCTCACAAATTCCTCCTGGTTCGCATCTACAGAGAAATCTGCGCTAGTTCATCGATCAGTTGGATCTGTCTGATCCAAACGATCAGCTGAACTTTTTTTTTTACCCTGTGCGCGGTCCGTGCGGTTTTGTGAGGATTCTTTTGTGTGGTTTTGCTTCCCCGAAACGGACAGATGTTACGTCTGCCGCGCTTCTGAGCGCCGCTCTCCTTCTGGGCGAGGGAGGGGAACCCCTTCAGCTCCATTTGTTAAAACTGCAGGGCGAGTTAAGTGTAATTCTTCACAGCGGCGGAGCCGCGTCCACATTGGTTTGCGGCGCAATGCGCATGGATCTAATTACCTTCTGCACCTTTATTTATTTCCTCAAGATAAACTCCCGGGTCCTCAAATGGATTAACACAACGTTGCATTCTCTTTAGTTTTCTCTGGTCTGTAATGGAGACTTGAATTTAACGCGCCATTTCAACCAAAGGTTTTGAATGCGCTTCCTAACCAGACGCTCCAAAGCGTCCGGTCCATAACTCTTCAACACGCTGTCAGCTCCCGGTCAGAAAGGCACATGTAGTTCAGCGACCATGAGATGATATTCAGAAAGGATTTTTTATTGATTGATTTTAGTTGCCTCTGCGATGAACTCTTCGCATAAAGTCTATAATGTCTCCCCATGAGCTCCAGGACGTGAATTATAACCTGTCAAATGACCGACGGGCTTTAAATCTTCCCGTCGTTCAAAAAAAAAAAAAACTGGTCAAATATGGAAAATATTCCATTAACGCGCCCTCTGATTGACAGTGTAATATGAGACAGCTAATCTGTGAAAACATCAAGCTATCCACCTCCTCCACTGCTACTATTGCCATCTGAAAATATCAGAGAGGAGGCTGCAGGGGTGAAAGTAGTTTTAAATTCCTGCCAGTACTATGACGAAAATATTAATATTTTACTGTACTAAAGGCTACCTGTATGGGTAACGCGGAAAGTATAAGCACTTTACAATGTGGAAAAAGCATAGACGGTAGAAAGTAATTAATTACATTTACTCATATTGCTGTAACTACAATTGATCTAATTTGTCCTATAAGTTGATTACAAAACCTGAACTTTTACTTTTACTTGAATTTGTTTTGAATAAAGTTATTCAGTAATCTATTAATGAGTAAAATTAAAATATAAGAAAACATCAGAAAAAAATGGCATTGATTTTTCAGCTGGGTTTGTATTAAGAGCTCAAGGTGTTACATCAATTGGAAGACAGCAGAGCCAAACCTATCAAGTGTAGTTCAAGTGAACTTCTGAGAAAAAGAAAAGCCCATGCTGAATTTAATGCATCAGTTTAAGTGCAGTATAGGCAGCAGCTTAATCATAAACTAGGAGCTGAAGGAGGAACAGCTTATCTCGCTCTTTCGTCCTTACTGACAGCTCTGACTGCTAAAGTTATTCCATATATCCAGTTTTATCATTGTATAGCTTTTATAATGTCGCCTTTTTATAATTTTTTGTAACTACTGTTGAGAAAATAAATTTAAAATAAGCTAGTTTTAAAACTTAACATGTCTTGATTCAAATGGTCTAAATTGTGGTTTTAAATCAGGAACTTATTCTGGCCTATTGACCTTTATTTTACTTGTAGTTACAGCAGATGGTTTGCTAGGATCGGTTGAACTGCCTTTTGTCTGTGGGAAAACAATACAGTGGAAGTTCTAGCTTTTCACACTCATCTGTGAAAGGCCGTAAACACGGCAGGGGTTTCTGGCTTCAGATAGAGGGTCAGAGATAGCTCCTGGTTGGAGGAGCAAAGATACGCCTTATTTGAATAAATTAAATACAAGAGGATAAAACTTTCTACACAGAAGTAACGAATCAGATTTGCTCTTGCAACTCTCCAAAGATGTCTTTGCACGTCTTTGCTTTTCTTTCTTTCCTTCTTTTCCAAGTCTGTCAGGTAAATGAATGTATGTCTCCGTTGTTCTGCAGTTTCTGGTGTAAGTTTATATTGGATTAAACTCTGTAATTCTGTGACATCAACAGGCATTGTTGTTTTCCTTGTGGCTACACGTGGCCCGCCGAGAGGACCTGGGATCCAGAGGAAGAGAGAGAGCCAAACTTTTTTCCAAAGTTAACTAATTTAGAATATTTCTTCCTTAACACTACTCTTACATTTAAATTTTTACAACTACTTTTACATTGTCAATTTTGAGCCTCTAGACAAAAATCAGCTCAAAACCTCACATAGATTTGAGACAATAGAAAAGCTGATTCTGCACCTGGAAGTGAACGTTCATTCCCACAATCTTTGTGGGAATGAAACAACTATTCCTATAAACAATGAAGACTGCATGCCCTGCACCACGCAGCCCATCCTGGGATGTTCTGGGACTAAACCGCAGCCCATCCTGGGATGTTCTGGGACTAAACCGGACCAATGGCGTTATCGCCATTGGTCCTTTCGTCAGATCTTTCGTCAGATCCGTCCTCACCTGGACGAATCAGCATCTCCAGCTTTGAGCCGAAACCCATAGGACCGAAGGACAACAAACGAGGAGAAACTATTCCACTGGCCCTGTTTCGCAGGACAAAACGACCAGCCCAAGCAAAAACACACCCTGACTCTGTGGGAATCCCACTGAAAAACAGATTTGCTGCACTTCAACAAAAACCTGTGAGTAAAACCTCACCTTCAGACATCAGCCACAGGTACAAAGCACATTCACCCCCAAAGCAAACACTAAGAAAACCACAAATATGCCTAAGTACTTATTGTCGGAGCTGAGACAGTATGTGGAATCAGCCATTTCTGCAAAGCCAAGAGAACCAGAGTCGTGTCCTTTCCCAGATCTACCGTGTCTGATAAAACAGACAAAATACTCTCGCTAACCACGGATCAGCCGAATATTGAAACTCTAGTTGTGTATGTGGGAGCAAATGATCTGGCAAAACAACAATCAGAGATTCTGAAAAAAGACTTTACCATTCTTCTGAACCCTATTGGAAAACTAAAACAGAAGATTTTTCTTCGTGGCCCTGTCCCAACAGCAGGATGGGGTGACCTGAAATACTCTCGATCACGTTTAGTTATGTTTATTGATTAGTTATTTCATTACCCCAGGTTGAGTTCTTCATATATGTCTGACTCTATGGCCACCTTTCTTTAGGTTATTTATTTGTTTAAGTCCTTCTAGTTATTCTAGCTCTGTGTTCCTTAGTTCTTATCATTTTTAAGATCAGCCTTGTTTCTGTTTGGTTCTTTCAGTTTCCCCTCCTGTCTTTGTCTCTCTAGTTCATCATGTTTTCTTTTGGTCTTAGTGTTACTTTAGTGTAAAAATGATTTCCAGCTCCCTTGTGTTCTCTTTCCTTCATTCTCTTGTGTTCCCCTGTGCATCTTCCCACCTTCCTGTGATACTTTCTCTCTTTGACATTAACATTAAACAAAACTCCAACATATGTAGAAAACTTCTTTGTTGATTTTAATGAACTTTTATCTCTCATGTATTGATTATGATTGTTTAATAATTGTTGGTGACTTCCACATTCATATTAACAACCCCGAGACAGGGGCAAAATTGCTATGTGAAATTCTTGATAATTTTGGTCTAATTCAACATAATAATCAGGCAACCCACAATCGAGGTCACACACTGAACCTGGTTATCAGTAAAGGTGTGAATGTTTCCAGTGTCTCTGTAACTCAGGGGTGTCCAAAGTCGGTCCTGGAGGGCCGACATCCTGCATGTTCTACTTCTCTCCCTAGTGGTTGTAACAACCTCCTCAGCAAATTGTATTATTATCAACTATTTGTTATACTGTTTTATATGTTCTTAGTTGTTGTACTCTTATTTGTTTTAGTCATATCTTTTAAGAAATGTTTCTGTATTGTTAATCACTCTGGTTTGCTTTCTCAGAGGGCCTCTCTGAAGAAGAGCAGTGACAGCAGCTCTTCACATAAAGCCCTGCTTTTGACCTCTTAGATAGCTATAAAACCATCGACGTGAAGATTCACAACTTGTCCTGTTTGATCCTGGGTCAGGAACTAGATAAGCTAGTGCGAGATAGATTGTGTTGTTAGTTAGCTATAATCTTGGCGCTGTGACTGTGTGAAGTGTCTTTTCCCCTCCCCTTAGAGTTACAGCGCTCTCTGTGATTAGGGATCCTAAAGACAATAAAAAGATAGGAGCAGGCAAATGTGCTTCAGAGCGGTAGGAGATTTGTAACTGAAAGCACATCTCTGTCTGTTCTCCTCGCGAGTATTCAGAATCTAACTCTCTCTTGTCTTTCCTGTGTTATTTGCTGTGTTTCTTTCCTGTGTTATTTGCTGTGTTTAATAGGTGTCAACTCTGACACAAGTCATTGTTCTCCTTGGCCTCTAATGAGCCATCATTTGATGCAAGTGTGTAAAACCATGGAGATAACTAAAACATGCAGGATGCCAGAACTCCAGGACCGACTTTGGACACCCCTGGTGTAACTGATGTTGCCCTGTCGGATCACTTTGCTGTTATTTTTGAAAACACCATCAACATTGACTCACTTAGCCAAAAACCTACTATCACAAAACGTTCTTTCACAGACAACACAGCAGAAACATTTAATTAAATCCACTCTTCTTCCTCACCCTTTAGCTGTAATGGTGTAGTTGAGTTGGTATATGCAGCTTTCATTCTAAAATTTCAGATATCATTGATTACATTGCCCCCATTAAGGTAAAGGTTGTGTCTGGTAGGAAGAAATCTCCATGGAGAAATGCACAAACTGTTCAATCTGCTAGATAACTCTGCTGTAGGGCCAAACAGAGATGGCGTAAAGCTCAACTTCACATTTATTATGTTATTATTATTAGTTGGCCTTCTGTCACCTGAAGAACATCTCCAGGATTAGAGGACTTATGTCTCAACAAGATCTAGAGAAACTCATCCATAGTAGGCCTGTCGTGATAAACAATAAATCAATTAATCGCACATAAATGAAAGTTATCGACCTCACCTTTTTCTCTTTCTATTGATGACACTGGATGAAAAAAAGGCTCAACTCCAGTGCTCTCCATTGACCCCTCCCTTCCTCATTTCTTTAGAGTAATTCCCAGCTCACACTACACGATCTTAGAACTGTCCGCTGATTGTCGGCCCATTTTCAAAACCTGAGACCACACACTACCCAACAGAAATCCTACGTATATCGGGTTC
>NW_015115447.1:49573-51647 GCF_001443285.1 Poecilia latipinna
CCACTAGTAGGTACGGTGTCACGATTTGCGCTCGGCCCTGCTGCTCTGAGAGTTTGATTGCAACGGAAGTTAACTTAAAATTTCAGTTTCTGATTGGACCCCAGGCAGGCTTTTCAAAATAAAAGCGGACCTCCGGTTTATGTTTGATCCATGTTTCTCTCCTGCGACTTGAAAAATGTAAAACTTTGTGTTAATTGATTTGCTAAAGGAAATCATGTATCTGAAAATAAATTAAAACATATTATGTGGGCAAAAAATTATGTAAACTACATATGTGCTACCTCAATCAAAATTGCTGACATTTGACATTTAACAAATGACATTTAACAAATCTTTCAGATTACATAAACAATACCTTACCAGGTACTTCTTTCACTTCAGGATGACACAGGGACACCTATAAGACCAATTTTAACTGAGGTTGCACATATGTGCTTTACAGGACTTTTTGCCCACACAATATATTTTTTTCAGATACATAATGTCGTTTTGCAAATTAAAACCCTCTATGGCATGGCGTTGCCCTCGGGCAACAAACCACATTTCTGTACCTCACGTTGCTCCTTTATTTTATTTTTTGGGGGGAATGATTTAAAATACCTCCAGACATATTTTTGTCCAAATAAAGAGGCATTGAGGTTCATGTGACCTTTTACTTAGAAGAGGAGCAGTCCTTTTTATGAAGCGGAGGTGCATGCTACACCTTGCCTCCTACTTGTAAGTTATACATCACTTTTCTTCATGTTTAAATTTGGGTCACTCTAACTAAAAATATTTTCATATCTGTGAGTATGTAAAGAAGCATTATAGATCATTTCAAGACAATTTTTTTTAATAATTTATATGCTAAAACTGTGGTTTTTTTTGTTTGTTGCCTCAGGGCAACATTGCGCAGTTATAGGGCCCTTTTGCCCAGACAATATTATTCTAATGCGATGATATGCAATTGATTACAAAATAATTATTAAAGGCCTTTTTTTTTACTTTATTATTGACTAACAGCAACAGGAGATGGATGCAAGATCATTTCATGGACAAAATGTGCATGGTTCATAAGCTGGGGTCATTCCCAATGAAAACATGAGGATCCACTGTATTTCATTGTTTGTTTATCCTCAAAACTGACTTCAGTCCCAAAGGGTGAAGAGCTGGTCATCAATGAACAAATGGCCCCATTCCAAGGCAGGTAAAGACTGAAGCAATACCTGCTAAACCCAAATATACGGGTCTGCAGGGTACTTCATATGGCTGGTGCAGATGGTGTTCCTTACAACTTGAAAATCTACACAGGGCGAGCCGTACCACCACCAAATCTACCAGATATGGGAGCTGGTGGAAATGTTGTCCTTTGCTTGGCTCAAATTCTACCAAAAAAATCAGAACTACAAACTCTTAAAAAAAGAACCTGCAGCCCTAAGTCCTGTCACTGATGTGAATCTGGTCGCTGCAACCCATAGATAATCAGATAAACAGATGGTGATTCCCAGGTACACCAATAATCAAGTGCCAAAAATGTGATACACACTTTTTTTTACATCAGCAAGCAATTCCTTCCTGATGTTTAACATATAATAGAGAAAAAGACTGATTTCAACATCCTTAGTGATTCTAACTCTGCCAAACATACACGTACAAACACACAAATGCTCGTTTTAGTAATTTGTGCAAATGTACCATTCATTAATGAAAGTTGTTTATTTTATATTTGGTGAGTTGGAACCATGTCTGATTTATTTTTGTCAAAAAAGGTATTTTTATGAATATAGTTTTTGTTTGATTTGTATTTCATTTCTCATAATCACTGTAGAAAACTTGGCGTTTTAGACCCCTTGTAGCGCAATGTTGCCCTGAGGCAACAAACCCAAATCCGGTTCCGGGAGGTGTCGGGGTCCGATTTTATGATTGATATGTAATTAGGGACCAACAAGCTCCCAAAGAATGCAAGAAAATATTTTTTCCCCAAAAAAAACAAAAAGTCATGCCATAGAGGGTTAAAACTTTCACTGTCCTAAGATGAGACAGATAATCTCTGAAAAAATAATCGATCTCCTCCCTGTTCTGCATAATTACTCCG
>NW_015115447.1:53248-60172 GCF_001443285.1 Poecilia latipinna
ATTGAGGTTCATGTGACCTTTTACTTAGAAGAGGAGCAGTCCTTTTTATGAAGCGGAGGTGCATGCTACACCTTGCCTCCTACTTGTAAGTTATACATCACTTTTCTTCATGTTATGGTTAGTTTTTATCCAAGTGCATTTTTTGTTAACATAGACTGAGAGTTCATTTGAGTTTTGTTTACCAGTTCCGGTGTTGAGTGTTTTTTTTTTTAAATAACGTGTACTTTTGGCATGATATTGCTTGGATTATTATGTCATTACCATTAAATCAATGTAAAAAGCTCCTCAAACAATATTATCGTTTATTGCAATAATTTTTGAGACAATTAATCGCTCAGCAAATTTTTTTTATTGTGACAGACCATCTTTAGTCGCATTGATTACTGCAAAAGTGTCTTCACAGGACTGCCTAAAAAAATAAAAAAAAAAATCCTCCAGCTGCAGCTGATCCAGAACGCTGCTGCTCGAGTTCCCACTAAAACCAGGAAGATAGAGCACATCACACCAGTCCCTACACTGGCTCCATGTAGCTCAGAGAATAGACTTTAAAATACTGATGTTAGTTTATAAATCACTGAACGGTTTAGCACCACAATACATTAAAGATCTGCTGTTGTTGTACCAACCTTCCAGACCTGAGCATTCAGCTTCTATGCACCACAAATCTGGAACAAACTTCCAGAAAACTGTAAAACACTGAGTTCCCTTAAATCTAGACTAAAACTCACCTCTTCAGAGTTCTTTTAGAGCCATAATAAATTAAACCTTGATCAACATTTGATGTGTTTGATTTTTATTGATGGAGCTCATCAACATGTAATATTTTTATATTATAAAAAACAAATATTTTAATATTTGGTGTTTTCTTTATAACTTTGTAATTTTGTGTTTTTTATTATGTAAAGCACTTTGAACAGCCTTGCTGTTGAAATGTGCAATAAAAATAAACTTGATTTATTGATTGATAACCTACACAGTTATTGATTGTACTAAGTGCCTAAAAATACACAATACTAACCCTTTAAAGCAGTGTGCTCCAAAATCTTTTTTTTCTATCAAATGAACAACCAATGGAAACTTTTGGATGCAACATAAGAATTAAATGGGCCATAAAATTGTGCAGACAGCAGTTATTTTGAAAGGCTTACATAGAATGTAGTTGGCATTCAGTGTATCATGGACATTTGCAATTTGCAGGATTTTATTTTTGATAGGGAGATTGTCCACATAAAATATGTGTGACTGGAGGGGTGTGTGTGTGTGGTGAGATTTGCAGACCTGACCTGGAAGCTCGGAAAACCTGCTGATGAGGAACATTACAAGTGAGGACAGCCCAGCTCCTTAGATACATGAGACCAATCAGTTTCAACACATTAAAGGCAGGAAGGCATGGAGAGAAAAAGGCTCCCATCCTGATGAAAGACACACGCACAAACACACACAGCATTATAAAAAAGGCATTACGCTTAAAGGGTCATGATTTCACTTCATTATCTGTGTAGTTATAAATTTATTCTTTTAAACAGGGTTACAGTCAGCAACAGACACTCTATTAGTTCTATATCAGATTCTTTTTACTAGGGCTACGAATAATCTTTCAAACTTACCAGATCATTCCTTGGTTGTAAATCAAGTGTAGGACATTTTCAGCTATTTTAAATTCTCCATATTCAGGCTGCAAAAACATATCAAAAGTTTATTTTAATGGCATTACATGTGTTTCTGTAAACATTTAAATCTGGTAAATTTTTTAGGCTGGGAAATCAATACTTCAATAAAATGGGGGAAGAAGTTAGATGAAGCAAATTCATCAGTCGCAGTCCTTTTATCAGTGTTTTCTGTTATAGCTCATTTTATGTCTGTAGTCTGTGAATATGTCTGGAGTGATTTTTAAAATCTGGTTCAGGCTGAAAGGCTTAGTTTATTATACACCAAATTTTCATTGATAGAAATAGAAAAGGTCATTAAACCATGGGAGAAATACACTTTAGCTAAAACCCATTGGTTATTTTCACAAGCATATTGGCATCATCAAGACAGGGGCAAAAAGCCAGGTGTGTACTTTATCTTGTCTATACAAGATATCACACGGATCTGTACAAACATTAAAGATCTATAATCAATTTACCACATTTCCCAAACCACTCAGGTCTTCTGATCTGGAATGCTCTACAGCTGCTGAATCAGAACCAATTATGGAGAAGCAGCGTTCAGTTTTTAAGCTCCTATGATCTGGAGCAAACTGACACAAAAATGTAAAACTGCTGAAACCCTGAGTTCTTCAAGGCTAAAAGCCAATTTGTTTAGAGTTGCATTTCATTCATAATAACAGGAAAATAATTTATTCTGGTCAGGATTCCAACTTTTCATTACTTCTCTTTATTCTGCCACTGTAATGTAATGCTTCTTTTTTGTTTGCTAATAGTGTTATGTTTTTATTACATAAAGCACTTTTAACTAGCTTGTTGTCAAATAAACTGGATTTCACTTACCAACCACCATCAGGGCTATACCGCTGTCTGTGTATCTTGAGATATGCATTTTAAAGTTCTTAAGAAAAACCGTCTGCACACGCCTGCATGTTGCTTCTTTCACAAACCTTCAGTTTTACAATGCTTTTTCAACCATTCATTGTGTGAATGCTGTCAAACATAGACCATTTTGTCCCACTTCTCTCAATTAGTTCGCTTTACTATGTTAAACAATTCTTTGACACCTATTTACTTTTTCATGCTTTTTGCTATTTCAGCTATTCAACTTTCAAAATATTCAGCTCATTAAGGACATTATGGCTATGACTTATACTTTTTAAAACATAGATTTTTTTCATCTATAGAAATACTATGAAAAGCTCAAGAAAGTTGTTGCTCAAAATTGAGCAAAATCTTTGCTCTCTTTGAAAACTAACTACTTTTGCCTACTTTAGGCCAGAAAGTTTAAACTGGTCACAAGGCTTTAGGTAAACTTGAAGTTACCTAAAGCAGTTTTTCTAAAATTATGACTTAAGTGTCTCCTTTGAAGAAATATAAGAATCACTGCCAGGTTTGCAGTTTTCTTTGAAGCACTCCTTACGTGCAGGCAAGTCACTTCTTCCTCCATTGGTCTCTATATAGGATATTTTCAGTCATAAGAGGGACTTTACCGCTTTAATCTACCACTATGATGCTACAATTATACAATTTACCAATTCCATAGTAAAGAAAAAGCGCAATATAACAAGGTCTGGTATTACAGAGGTTTGTTCAGCCCTGGCATTAACAACAGTACTGTGTGATCAGATTTCAAGCATCCTGCTCTAAATGCATCTTGGGTATTTAAATGTGTCCTGAGTGACCATGGATTTTAACTAACTGTACTGTATCCAAAATAAACACAGACAGCTAAGCACTTATGTAGATTTCCTTGTGATATTGTTTTTATATAATCGCTATTATACTGCAACAGGCTGTTTATGACACGGAGGAAAGGTGGGGAGCGAGTGAGAGGGCGCTACAATTTGTGCAGCACTGTTTACTCATCGATTAGCCTACTAATACTTAATTATTTGCGGTTTTTCTTGTATTGAGAGTGAATACTATTGCTATTAAAACAAGAAATCCAACTGGACCATGCAAAACCCCTACCCTACAGCCAAGTGTGCCATAAAAGGGAAATAAATGAAGCACATACTCACTTGCTGATTTTTTTTTATGTATTATTTAATATTCCAAATTAAATCCCAGCCATTTAATCTGCAATACTGACCAAATGGTAAATCTCAGGGCTGAGACTCCCCACCCGTCTTTACAATGTCCAGTAGGTCAGAAAACGTCCGTCATGAAAGTTGATTTTTTTATTATATTTGAGACCAGAACAATTTCACTATTTTTGTCAGCCATTGTGTATAAAATAAAATAAATTCCCACATATTAATGTGAGCAATGCAGATTGCTGGCAAAGTGCTTTGCTAGCAAAACTTTGGGGTGAGAAATTCGCTCTGACCATCCAATCAGAGGGGGAGAACATCTGACATCACTGTATGCCTTTGAGCAGGAGTTGGGAATCTGGGAATCAGAAAATCTGAAAGCCTATTGAATAAAAGAATCATTCCGTAGCTATGCTGTTTTACCAGGCCTATGCCTGGTGTACCTATTCTGAAGACACTGGGCACATTAGGCTTCCCCATCAACACGTACGTATTGAAATCTGATGGGACAGAACACCGATAATCCACACAGACATCTACAAGAAGCAGCACATTCAAAACAGGCCTTTTAAGAAGAGATTAGACTACCTTAAATAGTCTATTCAAGGCCCTCTCTGCTGGCCAAAAAAAAAAATCGTCAAAATTCCTGACATATCTACAACCTAAATTATGTGGGGGTGGGGGTGGGGGTTTCAGTTAAATGTAATCAATTTACTTCCAATAATCTATTCTATTTTTTGTCATGTTTCACATGGCTAAGCTGTTTCCCATACATATCTCTATGGACATCAATGTTTCATCCAATCAGATTTCAATATCTTTGTGTTGTCAAGGACAATCTAATCTGCCCAGGGTCTTCTCCATACAGCAGGCCTACTAAATACCGTAAACAATGTAGCACTGGGACCATAGACATAATAATGAGTAGAGCCTGCATCGGCTGCTTGGGTGCAGGAATTTCGGCAGCCATCTTGGAGTGGTTGTCCCTTCTAGTTGGCTACAACAAAACAGCAGAAGATGCCTCAGCACTGAGGCTGTTTTGTTCAAATTGTCGGACTATTGACTTGAAGGCATGGGGGATAACTTTTCACAAGTAGGGGTATGGACATATTATTGTCTAGATTTTGTGAATAGAATATTACTATATTGTATGTATGTCCACCAGCCAGCTAATATTAGCTATAATGCTTGGTTTAATACTGGGGTTCAGCCCCCAATATGGAGGCTAACTGAGATTCAAGTTAAAAGTTTTAATTACTCCCCAACATTGATTTAGATTATCTGATATAAAACCCTACCTTAGAAATAAAACAATAATATAGTTTTTATTGTAACATTATATGTTATAAAATTCACCAGCAAAGTTTACACAAGTGGAAAAGACTATTCATATGTAATTCTTCCACTCTGTCAAAAGTAAGATACCTCTCAAATCTCCCATTTTTGTTTTGAATGTTTCCTAAAGACAACAATGTGAGAAAGAAGTGGGAAGTGTCTTCATGAAAAGAAAGATTCACTGCACAGTGCAGATGAATCTCAGCTGCTGAATCACTCCTAAGCTAGAACTCCTTGGCCGGAAAACATAAAAAATAACCCATATATGTCATATATAAATACAATACATCTGCATATTTTGTGGCTATTACTTTGTATTTATAGAATAAATATTAGGCTATGCAATATTGTTTAGCAATATTACTATTTATATTACTAAATAAATATATGAAAAATGCATGAGTAGCTGTGTGCTTTGTAAAATGATCATCATACATCAGATCAGAATATTCTATTCTATTGCGTGACTGTTAACCTCACTAAGAATATTTAAATGTGCTGAACCATGTATCAATCCAATTCAGAAATACTTAGAAAAAATAAATACCATTGTACATGCAGTTAGCTGTTTTAATATGGTGTAAGAGTGAAAATTGGAGTTATATTTTGAAAGGCTCCCCGGATGGGGAGAAGAGCGAACGTTTGGTGACAGCTGAGTGCGGGACAGCTGATTGAGTAGCGGGAAAGAAATTAAATGTTCGACACTGAGAAAGAGCTCAATTGTTTCTGTGGATTATTCTACAAATGAGAATCACAGTATCTGGACACCCACAAGTCTTACACTGCTGGCGGCGGTGTCTAGTTTGGGACTCTTCTCACGTTTTTTCGGATTTTTTTGTGTGCGCGAGCTAGCCGTTACTTAAGTACAACGTCGGTGGTTGATTCTCTCAGGTCAGTTGCTGCCTCGTTCAACTTTGATGGTTCGTTCATTACTGTGGCTGCATACCCATTCTCTGTTGGAGTTAACTCCCCTCTGACCTGGCGTCCTGACTCCCCCTTGACGTAGGATTTGTGTTGTACCTCATCAATCTCAAGTTATGATAGCAGTTGCCGAACACTGAGCTACTAGTTGCTTGGCAGTTAGGGTTAGGTCCCACTTCCATCTTGTTCTAGTAGCCCATTTTTCATCAAGGTGCTCTGGTTCCCCAGCACCTGATACAGACCTTGTTTGGCCGGCAACGTCTGAGCCGGCATGTTATGCATATCAATGTCTCATGGTATGAGGTAGGCAGTAGCGCAAAGGGTCTTGCCTAAGGACCCACACTGGATAGCTCAATTTGACTGTTGTATCTTTGCCCCAGCCTGGATTCGAACCCAGGTCTCCTGCGGTGCGGGAAAGTTGAGTGACTTACCCGTTGAGCTATGCATATTATATATATATGCATAGCTCAACGGGTAAGTCACATGTATCAAACTGATGTTTGATACATGAATTCTCCGTGATACAGATCTATAAACAGTTTGGTTTATGTTAGTTCTGTCAAGATGCAACAAAGGGCAAATTTCTCTTATATTGGTCAATCGTTTTATGTTGTAGAAGCCATAGTTTGAAGACTGTTATAAATATTGCCACGTTTTACGAACAAAGGAGGGGATTAGTACAGTTTTTGCTACTTGTTTAACTTTTAGAAATTGCAGTGGCTGCAGTACACACAATAAAGGTACAATAAAGCTGCCAGGTGAAGAACAAAACTAGAGAAAACCACTTCTATTCTGCTTTTTCTCGCTCTGTGTTGGCTTTATCCTACACTCAGATCCGTTGCCATGGCAGTGGACAGACAACAGCTCAACAAGCAGATAAAGCAGAGATATGTTCAAGCCTCAGGGGAATCAACACCAAAATTGAACATTTCCCACAGAAAAAAATTGCAGAAACACCAAAACAGAACATCCAGTCTGTTTAC
>NW_015115447.1:63591-65447 GCF_001443285.1 Poecilia latipinna
CTGTTTACATTATGTTGTCAGGCTTGATGTCACCTGAACACAGCGGTGGTTGATTAGCTGATTTAAACAGCTGCTGTACTGATGACTTGGTGTGCAGGTTGTCCTGTTTTAGTGCTAACTGAACCAAAACACACCAAACTGCGCAGCACATGTTAAGGTTATCAAAGTCAATAGCGGGATAGCAACAGTTCAGCTAGCATAACTGACTCACTGCTCACTTTTTCAATATTTTCCCTAAATTAAAACTTTTTCCTCAGCTGTTAAATCTGGAACCCGTGAACCTTGTTATCTATGGCTGTCATAGGGTTGAATTAACCACTAAACATTGCACCCTTTTTTCAGATTCTTTGTGTGATTGCAGTATTTTCCTGACCACCGATATTCCTGACTCAATGGACAGCAATGGCGCATGTGTGGCGCACGAAACCAGTGGGGGGCCCAGGAGAAAAAATTTGGGAACCACTGATATATATCAATGCTGCTGCCTCGGGCCCAGTTTCTCGTGCTACTTAGCAGTAGGTGTCAGGTTACATTGTGTTGCATTCAATGTTGTCGGAAAAAAGATTTGCCATAACTATTTATTGAATTCACTGTCAATAAATAGTGACAGTGATTTATTGACGCCCCTGTCGTCTAGTGATCTGACTGAGGTACACTTGTCTCCTGTGGAAAAGTCTCAACTTAATGACCTTTTGCTAAAGTACATGGACATTTTTAGTAAAAACCCCAATGATTTTGGACGAACAGACATTGCAAAGCACAAAATTGATACCAGCACTGCACCCCCTGTTCATAAACGAGCTTACGAACAGTGTGTGTGTGTGTGTGTGTTTCCTCACCACAAATGCAGGAGATCATTGAATCACAGGTGAATGAAATGTTGGATAAGGGACTCACTGAGGCCAGTCATAGCCCATGGGCTGCCCCTGTGGTCATGGTGATAAAAAAGACGGTTCATGGTGGTTTGGTGTAGATTAAAGGGGTTTAAATGCTGTCACCACTAAAGATGCTCATCCTTTGCCGCATACTGATGACACACTGGATGCGCTCAGAGGCTCTTCAGTTTTCAGCAACATGGACCTTTCATGAGGTTATTGGTAAGTGCAGCTTGATGAACAAGATAAAATGAAAACAGCTTTCACCACAGGTAGAGCTCTCTACCAGTTTAATGTAATGCCAATGGGACTGGTAAATGCTCCACCTACCTTTCAGCATCTGATGCAGTTGGTTTTACAAGGTCTGTCATGGAAAACCTGCCTCAGAATATATCGGGATTTTTTTTTCAGTTGTTTTAAAAAGCTTACATGAATCTGCTTTTTTCCATCGATACGCTTCCCAACTGCTCCACACCAGAGGGGTAAAAAAAAACAAAAAGAAAAACCATGCGAAACAGGAGAACTGGGACATAGAACAGAGCGACAAACTAGATGGCAATCAGGGTATAAAAACAGAGAAACCAACGCTGAACAGTGAAAACTCAATATGAGTGTCAAATCAGGTGAAACACATGATGATTAAGCGGCGCAGCAGGTGATGAGTGAAGATTACTGATGGTGAGCGTCAATAAAAACGACAAATTAATCTAGCAACAGCAAAGAAACTAAAGAGAACATAACAATAAACCAAGAGAGGACAATACTAATCAAAGAAAACTGAATGAAAATGCATGAAGAACAAAATGCAAGAATAAACTAAGGAACTAAATTAAATACAGAGGAATAAACTTGTATGGTAAGACCTTTCAATCAATAATTAATACAGAGGACTGTATGGCAAGAACAAATACACTATTTTCAGATTTTTCAGATAAAAGGTAAAATAATATAAAGGTACATTGTATATTATATTGGGATATT
>NW_015115447.1:68293-74730 GCF_001443285.1 Poecilia latipinna
AGATTCGATATTTTTATTTCTTCAATATTATATTTCATATTAATGTCATGGTGGTGTTCAGTGACTCCATGACACTTTCAATTTGACTCATTAGGATTTGATTAAGAACCAGATTTGTTCTTTGTCATTTCTGTCCAGTAAAACTGTTAATCTATAAATCAATAGACAGGTCTATATGAAGATATAATCCATGTTTCTGTCTCATATTTGTATGGCATTAAAAGGACCTGGAACTTTTGTTTTTCCACTGAAAGCTCTGGTTTGCACACTAAATGCCATGTGGGTGAATTTTTATGGATGATACTCTGATGTCCCATTCTCCTGAAGGCAGCACAGAGCTGCACCACCAGAAACTCACAGAAACACTGAAGAGAAGAGTTATGATTAATGTAGTTACAGTTCTATCCATGTTTTAATGTTGCAGAGCTCAGTCGGTTTGCAAATAGTTCAAAGTTTAAACTGGCATGTTGTTCATCTTTTATCATTTTGTGGAATATTTAACAACTAGAAAATGGCAAAGAACAAGAATATTTTTTCCACTCTGATTGGCTGCTGATAGGCCTACCAATTTTAAGTTGAATGTCCATTCCATTTTTTGTAGACACCTGTAAAAATAATTTCTATTCACATGGCTTTTTTGTTCTCTGGGAAATTATTTTCAATGATAAATACAGAAACAACCATAAAAATCAAAACATCAACAATAGTGATAGTAATATTAACAGTAAAATAATATTTAGTGCAAGGTAGAATTCAGTTTCTTATATGGGGGGCAGTAAGGGACCTGGATAGTGGATAGGGGGGCGCTGGTCCAGAAAAGGTTGAGAAACACTGGGTTAGATGCTACTGGCCTAGATGTCTCGAGATTTAACTGAGTGGTGTTTAGAATGTGTGGTGTGCGAGGCACGGCGGCCGCCAACGCCCCGTCAGCAGACCCCTTTGAAACATGTTGTTGTCTCAAAACCATTTGAAAAAATAGCAATGGATTTCACAGAGTTGCCCCTCACTACTCATGGAAACAGATACATGCTTGTTGTAATGGACTATTTCACGAAGTACATTAGCCTGTATGTGCTTCCTGACCAGATAGCTGTTACTTTAGCCAAGTGTTTGTTTGAGGACTACATTTGTCACCATGGTGTTTCCCACAGCCTACACACGGACCAAGGATGCCAGTTTGACTCAGATCTTATCAAATGTCTGTGTTCAAGTATGGGTGTACAAAAACAAGGACATTTCCAAATCATTCAATGGCAGGTGGAATGGTGGGACGGGCTAACAGATCAATAAAAAACCAGTTACCAGTTCAAAAGGGGGTGAGTGGGATGAACACATGAAGCAGGTTGAGTTTGCATACAACACTTGTGTATACAACTCCAGGCCTCGAGGGCCGGTCTCCTGCAACTTTTAGATGTACCACTACTTCAACACACCTGGGTCAAATAATGAGGTTAGCAGGACTCTGGAGAACTTGACTGCACTTAGGAGGTGATTCAGCTGTTGGACCAGGGAGACGACTAAGAGTTGCAGGACACCGGCCCTCGAGGACCAGGATTGCCCACCTCTGGTCTACGCATAAGTTGGCTCCTCGGTGGACTGGTCCTTTCAAAGTTTTAAAATGGCTGAATTTTGAGGCAGACATGGGTGTTGACTATGAGGTGTTGGACCAACTTGACTCCAGAGCTAAATCCAAAGTTGTTCACTACAACCACCTCAAGCCGTATAGGTCCCCTGTACCCAGGTCATCTGTAGCAGATGCTCCACCATGTACTGGGCCCCCCACTCTAACCACCCTCTCAGGCTTGAGGCCTTGGGCATTTGAGTATAGTAGTATATGGCAACACCTGACATGGCACATGTTACTCAATCTAGAGGTCAAGGTGAGGGCAATATTCTAGCTGAGTGCAGTTCCACCCCCAGTGAAACTACAAACTAGGTCCAGCCACCCCATTTGTCCTCCAGACAGGTATAGTCCTGACTTCTGAAGAGTTTATTTTTTCCTTCTTCACTGTTAAGCTATGACTTTTGGTTATTCTGATGCCCTGTTCAGTATGGTTTTTGAAGTCGCGTTGTGATTTTATTTTTCTCTTCCTTTCTTTCCTGTGTTAACAGTTCATTCCTGTGCCACATAATAGTATAATTCTTGTGTATGAAAATGCTGTTTTCTGGTACTAAATCAGCCCATTTTATTTGCTATGTTTGAAGCGGGGATGCTTCTGTTGTTGTAAGGGGAAGTAGTGTAAGAGTGAAAATTGGAGTCATGAAAATGTAAAATGTTTTGGAAATGTTTTATTTCCAAAAGAAATAAAAAAATTCTTTTGGAAACATTGGGGGAGAAGAGCGAACGTTTAGTGACAGCTGAGTGTGGGACAGCTGATTGAGTAGCAGAAAAGAAATTAAATGTTTGACACTGAGAAAGAGCTCAATTGTTTCTGTGGATTATTCTACAAAGGAGAATCACAGTATCTGGACACCCGCGAGTCTTACAGAAGCATGAAAATCTGTTTAGTATTTAGGAAGTTATGATCGAGTTATGAGCATTTATTTATGCTGGTATGTCATTGCGCCTGCCAGACTTATAATGCTGAGTGGAGCGAGTCACCGCTCCACTCAGAAATAGAAGGTTTTCGCCGAACCAGATTAAAGAAGTGAAACCAGATGGTCAGAGGAAAAACAACAAAAAAGGAGAAGTGAACAAAGCGTTGATATAAGAGGAAATATCTGGTACTTTCCACAAAGCCATCAAACGTTCAAGAAGTCACATAAGCCATCACCACACACACAACCATCGGGTGAGAAAGCATAAAAACCCATGAAAAAAGGAACGAGTTGTTCTTAGTCTCTGGTGCTGAAGTCAAGCCAACATGAGTATGCATACAGAAGATCAGCAGAGGACTGCACCCTGGAACCACGGGGAGGTGAAGACTCTGCACTGCTAGAAGGGGACAAAACCAATCTGCCCTCAACCCTGGTTCCTGATTAGACAACTGCCCTGCGCTCAACCCAAGGATCTCAAGGTTGCTGTAACAGACTTGGTGAATGGATTAAGATCACTGAGTGATGAACAACTGAGTCGTCAGAGGACAACAACCAGTTACCGTAGTTCTACTTTGCGTCTATTCAGAAGAGAATTTTTCCATACAAAGACAAGACTCAAACCAAGGACACCAAAACCTTCTGTTGTCGAGATCATCCACCATCTGGGTATGAGTTGAGCTGCATCCCAAAGCCTCTCTCAGTTAATTAGTGACATAGTATAGAAAAAGATGATGGGGAAGAGTGAATGTGATTTTAATGTTTTTATGCTAAATCTGTAATCTCAATTAATCAAATCTGTTGTCATTTGCCCTTGCTAAAGCTTGCTAAATAAAGATTCATTGAAATTCTAATAAGATTAGAATTTTAATTAATTGAGTCAATTACTGAGTACGGTTCTTCTGATTAATGTGAAACCCATGACCATGTTTGTAGAAATGTGGTGGCTTCAGACGTTTCTTTAGTGTATGTAAAATAATGACCTTAGGGCTTATGTTGAGCTACTAAAAATTGTCTAGTCTGTAACAAGTGCTCGTTGTTGATAGAGAGAGAGCTACCATCAACAAGAGTAGTTACTGGAGTTATGCAGTTGCAGGGCTACTCAGCTGATTGCTTCATTAACTGAAAAAGGTCATAACTTTTACAATGAAGGTAGTTAAAGGCTAGACAAGTCTCTCTCGACACCAGCTTGAATAGATTATCTCCCCTGAACCTGTCTTAGAGTAAGACTCGAGGGTTTTAGAGATTTTCTGAACCCATTAGACGGAGAGTTGGTCAGTAGTCAGTCCATGAGAGTTGTGATTCATAATTCAGGTGAATTATGATTCACCTGATGTCCAAGTTATACTGAGAACAAATAAAGCTTTATTCTTTCTAATCTGACTGGTTCTAGTTCCATGTTTTCACATTTTGGACACTAAGAATTAAAAGTTTAAACTCAGTCTTATTTATCACTAATTAAGGTTACAGGTTTTGCACAATGTTACTGTGCAATAGCCAGCCCCACACCTGGGGTGGGGAATATTTTCCTGGCAGACTTTGGGCCCATTATGAGTATTGTTGCTGACCATGTCCATCCCAATGACCACAGTGTACCAATCTTCTGATGGCTACTTCCAGCAGGATAACATGCCATGTCATGAAGCAGGAATCATCTCAGACTAGTTTCTTGAACATGACAATGAGCTTACTGTACTCAAATGGCCTCCACCGCCACCAGATCTCAATCCAATAGAGCATCTAACGAGAGATTTGTATCATGGATGTGCAGCCGACAAATCTGCAGCAACTGCGTGACGCCATTATGTCAATATGGACCAGACTCTATGAGGAATGTTTCCAGTACCTTGTTGAATCTAGGCCACGAAGGATTAAAGCAATTCTGAAGGCAAAAGAGGGTCCAACCCGGTACTAGCAAGGTGAATCTAATGCCCCTTTTCCACTGGGTCTACTTCAACAACCCGGCTCGGCTCGGCTCGGGTCTGTTTCGGAGTGACCACGTTTCCACCGGCCCAACTTGGCTCTGTAAGCAGGGTGCCGCCTCCTGGCGGTGGGGGGTGTAGCGCCCCGCCTCCAGGCGCCATGTGATGTGCTTCATTACTATGCGACCTAACACGAGTTGTTGTTGTTTTTCTGATTCAAAAGAAGAAGAGAGAGCTGAGCTATTTCTTATAGCCTCATTGTGATTTTTCTGAGACTTCAAGAAAATGTGACAGTGGGAGGAAAGTAGGTGGCTCAGATGGTGCAGGTGAGCTAGCGATGACTTTTGTATTAAACTACTATAAAACTTGTAATAGTGCCGAATATACATGAGCTAATGTTAGTCAGGGTGTTGCAAATAACTTAAAAATGTCAGAATTAATTCATAATATATTCCAATGTGTTTTCAGATGTTGGTAAACTGCAGACCATCGTGGTTCTTCCTGCTCCTCTGTGTGTGAACAGCAGCAAAGCTGCGTCACCCACCAAAACAGGCCCGGCCCGGATGGCCCTGCTCCGAAGCAGGACCCTAAAAAGCAGGGCCAGTCCCGAAATATAGCCGGTGGAAAAGCTCCGAAAGCGAGCCGAGTCGAGTTGGTGGAAAAAGGGCATAATAAAGTAGCCAGTAAGTGTATGTATCCATATATGAATACATATATGAAGATTCTTGACATATGTCAATCTGAAAGCATATGTCAAAACAGGACAGTGGCGACTTGCAACCTTGGCCTCCATGGCCAGTGATAGAACATGACTTATTGATGGAGCTGACATGAAGAGATCAGCTCTATGACAGCCATTTGAGTCTTCATGCATGAAGAGAGGAAGATTTTGGCTATTAAGGAATATAAAACAACTCAAGTATTATGTACTTCATTTTCAAATATCTGACACAAGGCCACATTTGAAGAGGTTTGGAATTGTCTTAATTTGGTTTCTTGTTTCAATAAAAGTATTCACTTTCAATACACAAATTCCCCCTTACAATTGCTTATTAATAGGCTAATAAATGAATAAACAGCTACCACTCACTCCCTATGTATGCACACTTTATAAACTTCCTGCTGCTGTCAAATGGTGGATATATGTACAAAGAAATATGTAAAGGAACGCTCTGGGAAAGCTGAGTAGTCTCTCCCTCTGTGTTTATTGTATACAGCACAAAGTGAGATCTGGATCGTGTATCCACTCAGGACACATTTACATTTCTGTCTTCAAGATCACTCTACACTGATGTTGATGTCAGGATTGAACAGGACCTCAGTAATACCAGCCCTCTTTATATTGTGTTTTTTGCATAGTTTTAGTCAGTAGGTTGTACAATTGTAACGTCATAATGGTGGATTAATGGGTAAACCCTCTCTGAAGACCCAGGTATCAAATGCATGACCCACCACTGACAGCCCATTGTTGTAGGTACCCTATTAACTGGCCTGCCCTCTGATGGGGTAGGTGCGTGTGTTCGTGTGCAAGAGAATAATTGCGTATGCAAGAGTGGTCTGTGTGTGAGAGCTTAAAATACTTAGAAAGTAATTTAAGACAACTTACAAACTTGCTTTCTAAGTCCCAGCAGCAGCAGTCACTCAGATAGCGAACCACCAGACCCCTGATAAAGTCAATGAGCAAGATGCTGGCCACTGTGAAGATCATGTCAATAATAGAAAGCTTCAACATCTCCTGAAAACAGATGAACATGTAGATATTATTTTACTGCTGAATTTTATACATTAAAAATTCTAGATTAAAAATTGGGCATTTACATTTTTTTTGTTGGATTTACTAAGAGAATAATTAATTTGAATACTTCAGAAATGATAGTAAGCCATCTTGAGTTGAAAGAACTGAATTGTTACACACACATATACATATAAACACTGTCAAGACTCTGGGTTTTTGTGGTTGGTTTTGTGAACTTTGGGTTT
>NW_015115447.1:78094-78737 GCF_001443285.1 Poecilia latipinna
TTTCTCATTCTTGTGTTAATTTATTTTAGCCCCCCTGGTTATGTTATCTTGTTATGCTAGTTAGGTTTATTTCTTTGTTCAGTCCTTCTGGTTATTCTAGTTTCTGTGTTCCTAAGTTCTCCTTATTAGATAAGCTTTGTTTCTGTTAGTTTCCCCTCATGTCTTTGTCTCTTTCTAGTTTTGTGTTTCTTTAGTGTTGGAATTATTTCCAGATCTGTTGTGTTTTCTAACTCACTCTTTTGTGTTCCACTGTGTACCCTCCCACCTTCTCCCCGCTCTTCAGCCTGACTCCTGCTCCAACTTCTCTCACCTGCAATCAATTAGTGTAATCAGCTCTGGTCTTTGTCTATAGTTCTCAACCTCCGCAGTATTTGAACCTCTCATTTCTCCCACAACTCGCCAGATCCTCATGTTCACTCATGTCTCTTGCTTGGATGTCTTTGGATTTATTTTGTTTTTTAAGTATTTTCATTAAACCACCATTACTGAGAAACTGCCTCAGCCTCTCTGTATTTTGGGTCCATCACTACTACAACCAACATCATGACATACAAAAAAAAAATCCCTTCTCACCCTCTGCGTGTGGTCTCTCTCTCTCATCCTCTGAGCTCGGGTCCTCTACCAGAGGCCTGGGAGCTTCAGG
>NW_015115447.1:84220-87273 GCF_001443285.1 Poecilia latipinna
TGTCTGGTGTGGTAGATCCTGTGCAGCCAGGATGAGGGCCTCTGTGCTGTCCTTGAGTCCAGCTTTTTCCAGCCATTTGTAGGGTTTCCTGATATCAGCCACTTCAGTTATTTGTCAGTGGTTCATCCCATGTAGGGGCTTGTCCTCCCATGATGGTTCCTCCAGCACCTCGTCCTCTGTTCCCCATTGTCTGAGACATTCGCTGAGCACATCGTCCGTTGAGGCTTTGTCCTTGATGTATTTATGGATCTTGGATGTTTCATCCTGGACAGTGGCTCTCACACTCACTAGTCCTCTGCCTCCTTCCTTACAGCTTGTGTACAGTCTCAGGGTGCTGGATTTGGGGTGGAACCCTCCATGCATGGTTAGTAGCTTCCAAGTCTTAACACACACACACACACATATATATATGCGCAGCCATAGCAACTGAGAACAATGCCACTTTATGTTTTAGGATTCAACACCAAAAAACTATCAAATAATACTACAAACATTCAGTTTGTAGTAGTAGTATGGTTTTAGGTTTAATGCTTTATTAAGTAATTGCTGTGGTAGAATAGCTACCGCTGCTATTAGCTAATCTAACAGTAGTTTTGGGTTGTTTCTATACTTAATTCTTTTCACATAAAAAACTGTAGCCCACAACACAAACATTTCATTAGAAAACTAAACAAAAAAATGTATTGTCGTCTTACCTTTACTTATAAATGAAATCCATGCGCTGTTCATTCTGCACAAAAATATCCATTCATCCAAAGCCAAGTCTATCCTCAACATGTCTTTTCTTGTATACCACTCCCTTTGAGAATCAAACTGTCTCTTAGAAAACCTTTCAGCTCCAGTGTTGGTCTTCCTTTATTATTATTTCCTGCTTTGATTGAAAATCCACTTTAGAAAACTGTTTAAGTGTAGAAATCTAGGCATCCATGTTGTCGTCAGAAGAGAAGAGAAAACGATAATATCGCTGCAGTTGACTCATTTACTACATGGTTAGCTCGCTGTCACTGTCTGTTACTCTGCAGACGTGGAGTCCCAAGACCAATGTCTGGGATCATAAGCGCCCTCTGCCATGAGGCCAGAAAATACCTGTCTCACCTCACATTTAACTAAATACTTAAAAAAATAAAAAATAAATAAAAAAAAGTACAAACCACAGGGTGAAAATAGCAATATAAACTAGAAAATTTAAGAAATTTAAACGGGGCCTGCCAAAGTGTGCCCGTCAATTGGAACCCAGGGCTCTGAGGCTAAAAATTAGCATCGATACTAAGCTTAGTTAAAATGTAGTCCAAGGGAAGTGGATAATCACAAGCATTTTAACTAATTTGGACTTACTCCATTAACTATGTTAAAATTAGTGTATAAGCTAAAATGAGATAAAATGCTACATTTTGCCTAAATGCTGTCAGTAGCATGTTGTCTTACATTAATTTCCTCCATTCAGTACACTAAATATAGCTAAAAAAACAGCTAAAATGCTTATTTTGGCAAAAAGGCTAATGTTAATGCATGCTTGTGCAGCAAGCATTAAGCATTAAGCATTAACATTTTCAGTAAGCTTCATTTTAAAGAGCCAAACTAATTCCATGTGTAACAGTGCTTGAGTTAAGCTGGTCATATAAAGCTCAAAACAACAATTACCTGCTGTGAAAAATCTGAAGGCTTTTATTATAGAGGGTTGTGTTGCTTTTATTTTAGCAGTCCATAGTGGTTGTCAGTTTAAGAGCATCGGGTTTCATGAGTCATATGGAACTTACTTCCTTTGCTCTTCTGCCATCCTGTCTGTATTAAGTGTTCCGCCAAAGTTGCATCTCTGTAGTTCTAAATGCCAGCTTAGATCTGTGTAGTAACTGAGGCCCTGTTTACGCAGGAACAATTTCTGGTGAAAATGGAAAATTTTGTTTGTACTGTACATTTACACAAAAATAGCTAATGTTTTCTCTGACAACAGCACAGTTTGAGAATGGGTTCCGGTGTGCAGTGGGGTCCGTTATCTTGTAAACAGAATAAATTGATCTTTTCTGTCAGGAAATTCCACGCTCATGCATAATATGACAACATAACTGTTTCCTACAATCCACAGAAGAAGAAACTACCAACAATGCCAATGTTACAACGATTCGTGTTTCCCCATCAGATATAGTTCCTCAAAGGACTCCTCGCTACTCCACACTGACCATATGGTAAAATACGCGTGTGCTTGTTCAGCGATCATAACAAGCACGCGCTTGTTCAGCATTCTTATCTAAAGAACTTCGGACACCATGAAAGCTCAAACAACCTGTTTCGGTGAAGTTGTCCCACTTTCTTCACTTTTCTGCAACTGTGCACTCATCACAAACACACACAGTGTGTGTCCCAACTGATACATATGTTGAAGTGTGTGAGAGGACCATTTCTCGTCTTTGACAGTACTGCGATTCATATCTGTACCTTACTCAGAGTAATAGCGATTAGAGAGACATGGAGTGTCCTGTGCTTTGAAATTTTTGAGAAAAGGATAAAAATGAATGGCTGGGTGCCTGGGTTTACCCTGTGACACTGACACCAGTATACTCTGAAGCGCCTTAACAGAAAACTGTAAGTCCTAGAGAAATTTCAAATACATTTTACGGAAGAAAACACTGGGTACAATGTCATGACTGACTTTAATACCAATAGAGCGATCTTTGTAGGCGTGAGTGTGAGTTAAAAAATGTTTTGGGGTCAGAAATCCACTCCGTTTCTCACTCTAACAGAGCGGCAGTTGGTTTCAGTTACACTCTATATTTTGGCAGTTGGAAATTTTACTCGTTTTTCACAAATTACGTCACCATTTTTACTCAAAACCAAAACAAAAGTAATAGCACCTTTCTCAGGATAGAGCTGCACATTTTGAAGCCTTTATTGTTGGGTTTCATGCATGGGCGTAGGTTTGGGTAGGGACGGTAGGGACATGTCCCGACCAATATTCACGGGATATGAAAAAGTCCCGACCAATTTTTGCCATATTGGCTCAAAGAACGTGGATCTACGATCTTTGACTAGCAGCAACAGGCGGTGCGCGGAACGGA
>NW_015115447.1:92941-95359 GCF_001443285.1 Poecilia latipinna
TATATATATATATATATATACTCACACACAACACACACACTTTTGTCATAGTACCACCAAAAATTTAAAACTACTTTAAACTACTTTCACCTCTGTATGTATGCTTGGCAAACATATGTTAGCAAGCATACATATGTTTGCCTCCTCAGCACAAAGCCTTGCATGAGCCAGTGCTGAGGGTGATGGAGAAGAAGAAGAAGACAGTGTTGTGGCTCCTGATAGTCTGAGGAAAGTCCACAAACCAGTTCCCCACTGTGGGACTAAGTCCTAAAGAGGGGAGCTTCTGCACCAGGGTCTTTCTTCTACTATTAATGATTTCTTCTGCTTAATTTGATTTCTTCTTATTTTTCTGAAAAATTTTCTGCCCCTTCTGCTTTCTACTATGTATGAATGCAGCATCCTTCTGCTTTTATTCAACTTCTTGTGCTTTGTCCATCTCTTTCTTGCATATTCTGCTACTATCATTCTGCAGATTTGCATTCTCACCACTGTTTTGCTAGGAACAGAAATTTTTCTAGTTTATTTTTTTTTCATCACTGTTCATGCAGCTTGCACCACTGCATGTACCCTAATAATGTTTGGACTGCTTGTGTTTTTCAGTGAAACTGACAGGCTCAAACAGATATAATTCTGTCTTCCCGTGTGTCTCACTCACATGACAATTGGCAGAGAGCAGAGCTGCACTTTAGAACTACAATGATGGCGGAATGTCAGAGCTACAGAGATGACGGAACACTCAGTTACTACAGAGGAGGGCTGAGCTGGCATTCAGAACTACTTGCTGTTTGGGGAGTTATATAACTAGTTTAGTCCAACCACTGATGCATATTCAAAAATAAAAGCCTCAATATTGCAGTTAGTGCACTGCCTTTACCATAAAATAACATTAGCAAAAATATTACCATTTCACTGCCTCCCACTAGTGCACTAGTGGGAGGCACTGCCTTGTACACTAGTATATAAATAAATATATGTATATATACACACACACACACATATATACTTGTACATGAATGCGTGTACATATATGTTGGGTTTTTGTTGGTTGGGTTTTTCTTTTTGTTTTTGCCTGCTACTTCCTTATTCACACCACTAGATGGCAACTAGAGACTGCACCCTGGAGAGCAAGCCTGTGACTAATCTGACACTCAACTGGAGCATAAGAAGATCTGAGTCAACACTTAGACGCCTGAGTGTTTTCCAGTTATGGTAATCAGAGCCCCCTGTTACGGCTAATTTGTATGATTTCTCCGAGTAACTTTTCCTTGTTGTTTCTCTCTTCAGACAAGTTCAAGTCAGTCTCCAAGACTCTTTGTACAAACCTGAGAACCAGTTTCCTTTGTGATTCCCCTCGTGACGCCGTGGTACATACCCACTGGTTGCCCGAGTCCCTTTTCGTCCTCTGCAGTCAAGAAAGACAAGAGTCTGTTCCCAGATCACCGTTGGCTGTCAGTCCGCTCCTCCGTGTCTGAACTTATCTGTCCGCCCTCCATTGCTGCCTCCGTCGCCTCTTCCAAGAATTCCCCGTCGAATTCAGTTTCTCTGGAACCCTGGATCAGAACCACAAACCAACTGGAGAACAAGGACCCTGGAACTCGAAAGAACCTTTCCTCTCAACGTTTAAAACTTCACTAACTCAAGTAAGGTTTTTCTGCCGCACTTTTCAAGTTCATTTTTCCCACATCATGGAACGCACCACTAACGTCTCCCTCTCCTCAACAGTCCGACCCGCTCACTCCCTCAGAGGTCTGGTCATTCAATTCATACTGTTTTGTCTGCTTGTAAATGAACCATTATCATTTTATCGGCTCTCCTGGTGTGTTCTGTATGTGGGTGAGAAAACTGGAACCCAACATGACAATATATATGTATTCTTAGTTTACATTATGAATCTA
Source organism: Poecilia latipinna (assembly GCF_001443285.1). Classification (NCBI taxonomy): domain Eukaryota; kingdom Metazoa; phylum Chordata; class Actinopteri; order Cyprinodontiformes; family Poeciliidae; genus Poecilia; species Poecilia latipinna. Next base: position 94,837 of record NW_015115447.1, read on the forward strand.
AATACACCAAGAATATTAAATGATGTCCCTCATATCAACATTCACGCACACAGTCCCAGGATAATGTAGGTGATGTCATGATGTTGGTTGTTGGAGTGTGAACCCAAAGTGGAGGCAGCTGCTGAGTTTTATGATTTACTGACATGACACGGAACACTTGCAAAACCAGAAGATCCAAGGTAGCAGCAAAACATGAAACCCAAAGTACATCCAGTAAGGAGACATGGGGGAGAACCAGGGACACACAGAGAACTGAGGAGAATTAACATAAGGATCTGATGAATAATGGGAGAGAATGGGAGGTAGAGATAGACAAAACCAGGGCTGGTGAGCTAATTGATTGCAGATGGGAGAAGAAAGTAAGAGCTGGGCTGAGGGGCAGGGAGAAAGTGGCACAGGGAAACTACATAGATATGCAGGGAAACAAGGACTGAGGAAAGTAACAGAAGGGAAATAATTCTAAAACTAATGTAACTAGAAAGAAACAAAGATGTGTGTGTGGGGGGGGGGGGGGACAATGGAA
>NW_015115447.1:98541-103180 GCF_001443285.1 Poecilia latipinna
ACAACAAAAAAAAAAGAAAGAGGGTGGGGGGGGGGGGGGGGAGAGACTATGGAAGAACCAAAACACAAAACTGCTCTAAATAAGAACTAAGGAACATAGAGTTAGAGCAACTAGAAGGACAAAACAAAGAAATAACTAGAATCACCAAAAAGATAGGGATGGATACAGACATAAAAGAACTAAACCTAAAGTAACAATAGAACTACAAGGGAGACTGAAGGAAGGAATAACTAGATAAAAACAGAAACAGCCAAGAAACAAAATCCCAACCCAAAACCCAGAGTCCTGACAGATAAATGATTGCAACCAAATAAAATTTTCAATACTGCTCCAAAGATAAAGGGTGTTAACTGAATCTTTTGATCCCCAACACTGTAGGTGTAAGCTCTGGTTCTTGCAGTAATTGTGCTCTGGGCCAGCCCCTCCTTCTGTTGCGCTCAAACCAATTAAACTGCAAGCAATTAAACAGGTAATGTAATCTACCAGTACCCAACAGCAACTAAGGGACACTTACTCCACTACACGTGCACACAAGTAGTAGCAAATCTGTTCAGGGGATAACTGACAGATAAGATATATTTTATTTTCTAGTTCTTGGGTGCCCCACCTCCTTCTGATACTGCCCTGGGAAACTGCCCAGATCAAAAACCAACACTGTATGCACATTTTCAATAAATGTTTAAGTTTTATTGTCTCAAGCCAAACCTTTCTGAAGATTCAAATTTTTCTAGGTTTTTATATTCAGGAAGGTTTAAAGGAATTAATTTTGTTTTAAAAGTTTTAAATCTAGAAATCTCCGTCTCCATTCATTTCTGATGGAACTTGGGTGTGAACTTGTTCATCTTTTCTGTCGTTCATTGCTCACCCTGTGTTGAGGCCATAAGTTGATTCAGTTAACTAGCTAATTCTTTGCAGGAGAGTGGCTTTTACGTCAAAATAGGTAGTTTGATTAATGTCACGCATAAAAATTTTCAGATGATTCACATGCACTAATACTTCACTGTTGACAGCCCTAACACACATAATTTTTGATTGAGTTAATTGCAGGGTCTGTAATTAAATATTCTCAATCTCATTTTAATTAAAAACTGTATAACAAAAGAGGCAACATTTTCAATTCAAAAACCCCTTTTGCTGCTAAAAGGGGTTATATATCTGAGCTCAACAACAAATATTTTTTGTTTTTAAATCAGTTAAGTTGTTCTGATTGGTATAAAATGCTTCATATCCATTCAGCTTTCAAGTGTTTTGGAATTTTTTTTAAAAACTGTGGATGCTGACATTAGCACTGGGGACGTCTGTGCTGCTGCAACATGTTTAGCGTTTGGATACTATCTTAGGTTTGAATAGCTTTGCTGATAGGCCATCTCCTTTGTGCACAGCCAGCAAAAACAAACAATAGTCTTTTCCAGTGGCCCACCAAATTGTTGTTTGTTTTTTTTTTAAAGCAAGTTAATTCCCAGGGGGCCAAGTGTAGCAGTTCTGTTGCTGTTGAATGCAAATTTTTCTTGTACAGATTTATGGGTGTATCAGAGACATCCATAAGTGTGTGTGTATTTGTATGTTTGTGAAACCTGTCCAACATAGGTCTCCCAGCACTGGTCCTGTTGAGATCGTGCATTTTTCTCAGAAGGAATTGTCTGGTTGTATGCAATAACTAAGCTGCTCCTGTTGTGGATGAAGTTGATTGCTGTGCTGATGGTTGCCATGGTACTGTTGTGATGCTCAGACACAGATATCCTTGGTACTTGGGCAGAGAGACTGGATATGGTGGAGCTGGTGTTAGTCCAGTTACTTGAACTCTCATGAGGCTGAAAGATAAACATTATATAGTCAGAACAAAGATGAAATTATTGTTCTTGTGTAGCAGAGAGTTCCTGCATGGATGCTGTCCAGGGCGAGCACTTTTGCACAATTGCAAACCAATTTTGTTTTAAACTAACAATTTTTCATCCACATAATATAAACTACACAATAAGGAAATGCAACATCTTTTTAGAATATTTTCTTTCCTTTTCTGAGGAGTTGGGGGAGTGTAAGCTTAGAGCCTTTTGTGATGTAGAATTCTCACAGCTGCAATCAAAGCTGTGCTAAATAAATTCATGACCAGCAACAGGCCATGCAGTTTCCCTGTTATTAGTACATTTTCTTATGCATAGTTGCTTCAGTTTAGTTTATTTGTGTAGCACCAATTTAGAATAAATGTAGTTTTAAGGCACTTTACAAAAATTTAATTCAGTCTGATCAGATAGATTATAGTCATTTGATCCTCATTATCAAATAATGCAATCAGATTTACTTTGTTACTGAAATAGAAAGAAGTCAGTCAATCGAAGGAACCCAACAGAATGCATAATACTGAACATGAATGTAGCGACGGGAAAGAAAAACTCCCCCTTACAACCTTACAAGAAGGGGCAGCAAACAAAGCTAGGACCAGGCTTAGGGGAACTGGTTGTTGTCTGCCACAAACAGGTGGTTTGAGAAGACAAAGCATACACACAATATGCACACAGAAGAGCTAATCCAGGTCTACTTCTGATGTAAAAGAAAAGTAGAAAGTTAATGGAAATAGAATCTTTAGTGGCTTCATCTAAAAGAAGCCACTAAAGCGTATTTTCATCATTGAAACTTAAAAAGTTTGATGCAATCTGGGCCGTGATATTTCAACAGATGATTAATAGAGCTAAAACTATTAAACCACTCAGCGCAGATAAATCTGACAATCATCAATGAATACCAGTGGTCTCAGAATCAAACCCTGCTGAATTTCACGCAAGTGCTGAGGTGTTTTTTTTGTTTGATTTTTTTTTTTAACGAACATTAGCATAAAAGTGTCTTTCACTCAAGTAAGCATGGAACTACTTTGGCATTGCTGCTATAATGCTAACCCAGTGTTCTAACCATGATAAAAGATTGCTGTGGTTAACAGTATCAAAGGATGCGGTTAAGGTTCACAAGTATAAGAGTCACAAATGGATCAGTCATTTTCTAAACAGCTTTAGGTTGTTTAGGATCTCGGGTTGTTTTGGGATTTGATTATAGATTCTAGTTTTGTCATTATTCTGTATTCCTTAATTTCTTATTCCGATTACATTAGCTGTGTTTCTCTTTTACTTCAGCTAAGTCCGTTCTTAGTGGTTCTAATTTGTATTTTTTCCTTGTCTAATTATAGGCATCATGATGTGTTTGTGCAGATGGATCCAAATGCAGCAGGCATTGAGTAGATATCCTGGATTTCAATGAAAGAAGAAGGAACAAAAAATTTACAACAAACATCATGGAAGACACAAGAAAGATAGGGAGCCAGAGCAGAACAAAAAAAAAATCACAGGAACCAGGAACAACAGGGAAGTAGCTGGATTTAACAGGATTAGACTGGTAACCACCAATGAAAAACTGAGATATTGCCAAAATATTGCTAATTCCTACCATAACACCAGTATTAACAATGGATATCAACATTGGCCCAATTTTCTATATTTGTGCATCACTAACAATTACGTTTCAGTAGTTTAGAAAATTAACCTGTAACAGTAATGGCTCCATTTTAAGTTAACCTGGATAAAAATTATGCAAAAATATTAAATTATACTAAGTTTAATAATAAAGCAGCAGGCTCACAAATACACATAAAAATGTCCATAAACCAGTTTTTAGATGATGTATTCATCTTCTATCAATGTAATAGATGAACTCTCACTTTGCCCAGCTATAGTTTTTGTATCCATAATTGCGACAGGATGGGGCTCCTCTGTCACACACAGTACCAGCTACATACAGCCGTGAAGCCCTCCACCACCCATTTGTTGTGACCGGGATGGAGGTAAATTTATTTTCTGGTTTGTCTGTAAACTACATTTATATGGGGGAATTTTTCTGTCATAATTTGAGAGCACACATTAAAACATTTTCAATCTGAAAGCAAGATTTCATGTCTTTTGTTGTCAAAACTCTTAATATTGGTGCTTACATTTTGAGTTTGAAGGCAGGACTTTGTGTCATTCTTCTTAAAACTTCTAAGGCTTGTACATAAAGCTTCTGCCTCTATTTCAAATATTCACTGTGCTTTCTCAGACCTTTTTCCTCGTGCTCAAAACATGTCTCTGCTTATATCAAATCTCTGCTTGCAAACCTCTGCTCCGAATCATACGGGGCCCCTAAGGGGACATGGAGAAAAAAAAAAGAAAAAAAAGAAATCCCGACTTATTTTCTTGAGATCCCAACTTTTTTTCTCGATCCCGAGAAACTTTCTCAAGCTCCAAAAGATCAGTCATAATGAAATTATCACAGCAATGGAGGGCACACGGGGGAGATTTTTAGGTTTTCATTTCGAGTTTAGGCTTAAGTATAAACATATCAGATCAACGCTTGACAGAAAGTTTTCATATAAGTGAGAGGCATCTGAAGAGAGTTCTGAATATCTGCTACCCAACAATCTATCCTTGTGGCAGAGCGCATAGGAAAATCTGACGGCACAGATCGGCAGATTTTCATACAATAAGCACATCTAGACATTTATGTCGGTGTTATCTTTCAAAAACTGCAACAGTCATGTTTACAAAACCATAGGAGTTAGTAAATATAATCGGAAATCATTCTTTAAGTCAGAGGTTCCCAAACTGTGGGGCGCGCCCTC
>NW_015115448.1:0-3461 GCF_001443285.1 Poecilia latipinna
GAAGCACCGCCTCTGGCGGTCAGTTGGGATGAAATAGAATCATCCTGTGCTGCTGTGCTGCACTTAGAGTGCCAAATTGCAAATGTATTCACATTCCTTTCAACATTTCGTTGTGTTAAAGACACAAACTTCATGCTGTTTTATTGGGATTTTATGTGATAGCAGAATAGTACATAATTATGAAACAGGAGAAAAAAGATACATGGTTTTCAGAGTTTTATACACAGAGAAAACTTATAATTGTGGTATTCATTTTTTCCCCCTCAAGCCCTATTTCCATCAATCTGTTTTTTGAAATATTGCATTAGAAAAGGTTGATGGAAACTGCAAAATTCAAAATGACTTCCTAAAACTTGCACAACAGCTCTTAAACTTGCTTCAGGTGGTGTGTGGCTTTTCTGAATTCGCTAAAGGGGAGATGCAGAGACTTATTTGCCAAACAGGTTCTGATGTAGCAAACCTTCCCATCCACTGGTGATGGATCTGTGCCTCAGTAGACGCACAAAATCAAGACAAATGTAAAAGTCCAAACCTCCATGACGGTCGGATAAGAATGGGAGTGTTTGTAAGCATTAATATGTTTTGAGTATGCAAAAATATAGTTTGATATAAACCATTCCATTGCAGCTCTGGCTGTAGGTTTTGTGCCGTTGGCCTTCCAGTTGAATCTTCGCCCCAGCCTGTAGTCTTTTGCAGCCTGCCTGCAGGGACCGCCCTGCAGGCAGCCTATCAAAACTGTCCAGTATTTAGTTCCATCCATCTTCCCATTAACTCTGACAAACTTCCCAGTCCATACAGAAGAGAAGCATTCCCCCTCCTTCATGCCGGAATCACACTGGGAATAGTATGTTCTGGCTAGTCTGCAGTATTGGTTGCACTAGAGTTTATATAAGGGTATCATAATGAAAGAGGCTGAACACAAAGCCATGTCACATTTTTTTCATCAGAGGAGTGATAGACTGTACAGTTAAAGATCTTTGTTGCAGCTAAAGTAGCTTTTAGTATTTACAAAACATTACTAGAGTTGAGCTGACAATGCTGCTCATATTTGTGCAGACACATAAATACTGACCTCTAAAATGTCTGAATTACTTTGTAGAGAAATGCAAGAAAACAAGGTTTTCTATTCTTCCCTTGCTTAGTCTGGAAACAGCATAAATGAGAATAAACCTCCTCTTAGCTCCCCATGGTGCTTTTCTCACCTACTTGTGTGAGATCTTTAAACGCTTGGTGTCTGACAGCAGTTTGTCCAGGTTTATCTAATTGCGAGGAAGAATCTGCATCTAATTGTTTAGGTGGTTGGATGTGTCATGCTCAGAGTTCACTTCACCTTCACAATTTTTGCAAGGGTAAAGTGGGGGTGCATTCACACATAACAAGGACAGAGATATTCAGTTTTAAAGGGCTGTTGTTTTGACATCTGCTTTCTCTTTGTGCAGTCTCTATAGATGCTTCCTCATAGGTTTTAAGGTTCTTTGCCTTTGCACAAGGTTAAATCAGGCCTTTGAAAGTAACTTTGGCACATAGAAATAGTTGGCAGCAGAACTTTGCAATCAAAAGTCTGAATAAATAGCTCTAAAGGTTACATACATATCTTGCATTAGATTACAGGCATGTGTATGAGTGGCAGCTCCTTCTGCTTCCCCCACACAGTTCAAAAGCCCCACCCATTACTTCAATATCTTCCATCTCAGCAACACCTGGGTCGTGATCTGGAAGCGGTTAACTGTTTTCCATAATTGGGCCCTTGCTTGCTCAGGCCACGTTCTCCTCCACCCTGGTGCATTTGCTGTCACTGAGAAGTCAGGCCAGTAGGGACTGACTATTTAATTAGGTTTGGTAACACACCAGTGCATTGTGGTTAACCCACCAGACCTCTCTGTCTCCACACAGATTCATTCGACTTCCGACTTCACCGCCACATACTCGGATCAAACTCTAACCAATTAAAAACTTAATTCAACACGGTGGTTAATTGATCTGCTTATCTTAACCAGTTTTTTTGTGTGAAAAAAGAGAGCAATTCTAGGATTGTTTTCCCCTTCACACCAGTCCTCTGTTTTTTACTTTTTTAATTTTAGTCTTGACAACATAGATTTTAAATCCAGAATTAGAACACAGTTTTTGAGTTATCTCCCCCACACGGTCCTTACATGGTTTAAACACAGTTCAGAAGTGGATATGTTGAAAATGACTAACAAGTGTTTATTTGAACACTTATGGTTCTTGATAATAAAAGCACTTCCTCCTTGAATACATTTTTTAAAAACTGACATTAGTAAGTGCCAACTTGCATACATCCTATACAAGTTGGATGTATGCATGTTTATACTTTGACTGAGATATTGCATTTTATTAATATTCCAAGTTATGTTCAATTGTTTGCAATAGTATTTTGATTAAACCCTGCCAACAAAGCAGTTCATGACCTGAATAGGTAACCTGCACTAATGCAGTCTTATAGGATGTCTAATTTGCATGGATCTAATGTGAGAATGTGTTGCGCAACTTAAGCTGGACTTGGATTGATCACTTGTAAATAATGTAACACATTGCAAAATTTTAATTCTCTGACTTTTGCATTCACTGATTGTAGGTCAGATACCACTGGTATGCAAGACTTAATACATTTGACAACATATTTAACATTTGAGTTAGTAGAAATAGTTTACACATCAAAAATAATTTGCAAAGACTGTTGCATGGCTACGGCTCACCTGAGCAGGTTTGGAGTCCATAACAAGAGACAAATTAAAAATAGAAATTGAAATGCACATTTCAAATTGGGCTGCAAGTGCAGAAATATTGGATTACTGGATCCAGTTGTTATCCAGAAGTCTATTGATTATAGCTGCAGCTTTGGTGACAAGGTGTCACCTTAAGATATTTCCAATGATTGTTTCCTTGTTAGCAAGGCACAAATATTTACAGTGAATAAGACTCAAGCTTATTTAAAATGAATCAATTAAACTGCTGTGGAAATGGAATGCATTTTATTTGCTTTTCTTATTTTTTATTGGTGATTGACTCCAAAAGCTGCTGTGACATTGCAGAGGTGTGTTAAAAGCCGTTTTACCAGAAGCCCTTGGAAATCCGCAAACTGATTTCAACAAGAAATCAGTTTGTTTTTTTAAGACATTAAATCATCAAACCTGGAAGAGTTGTGGTTTTATTTTACTGACATCTGACAAAGGAATATATGAAGATACAATTGAGCCAGTGTTAATTACACAGAGCCAACCAGAGCTCTGAATGAAAAGGGCTACTTTGAGCCATCTGAAGTCAGATTTCTTTGTGACTGTAGGGTGCAAAGCCAGCTCTGCATTAGCATGTACTTCAAACACAGACACACCTATTTTCTTTTTTTCCTTTTCATTGGTTGTGAAGTTTGCTCCACCCGGAACCCCCCTCTAGTCTCTCATTGATTACAGTTACTTTAAGAAGCAGACATCACCCCCCCC
>NW_015115448.1:6697-44247 GCF_001443285.1 Poecilia latipinna
CCCCCCCCGTGGGGTTGAATTTATTAATAAATTTGATTTTGATTGTATGCACCAAAGCCCCCATCATGAGCTGATTTGTATACATACTAGCACATTAGTAGATGTGCCTACCACAAGATAGGCCTTTTAAATAATTAATGTTTCTATTAAGTGCCAGGGTGCCTCTCACCATGGTCCATTAATATTGAAGAGATGTAAGCTCCCACTAACAGCAGAGGGAACAACATCAAATGAAGCTGGGGGTTAGACGGGCATATAAAAGGCGTCTGTTCAATTGGCTTTAGCCATAGCTTCTGTGTGCATTTACAGCGAAGTGAAGAGGCTGCCCTGCCTGCCACTGACAGGCTGTATAAATGTTGGTCTGTAGCCTTGGGAAAGAAAAATGTCAGATTCAGAATTTCTTTTCCTTTCACCTCCTTGTATGTTTTTCTAGGCTAATTGTTGGAGCTGTGCACAGAATAAAGCATAGAAACCCTTAAATTAGATACATCCTGCATTGCTGTACCATAATTTTACACTCAAACCTTTAATTTGAGGACATTTAATTAGTGGGTAAAAATCCCATGGCAATAAACAATTGTTTTTTTAACAAGATCATCGCTGGCAAAGTTATTGGTTATCTTAACATTTCCTTTCAAATAAATGCAGTTAAATTAGATTATTGTTTGCACCGCACTTATTTTCAAGTTGATCAACTTCCAATTCATTATCAAGAAAAAAATGATTAAAAAAACAAACTGACATTTCTTTTAGTCAGCAGCCTCAAAATTACATGAAGCCACATTCTTACATTACCACGAAACAATAAGGGAGGTAAAATAAAATCTTAAAAGCTCACTTTTGGAAAACGGATGCGTTCTTCATGCCAACTGCCACTTTCTGTCCGACGTAAACGTCTGGAGTTTGCTAAACGGAGACCTTAGTTTGGTGAGGTGAGACTATAGAGTAGTTTTTTCAGAAACACGCATTCTATATTGGTTTGAGCATAAAACAATGGGCAAACATGTGAAAAAGTGTGTTAATTTCAGATATGGAGGAACTGTGATGCTGTGGGCTTGTTTTTCTTCCAGAGATCCAATGAACCTTGTTGGATCTTTAAAAAAAATCAAGTATATTTTAAATAAAAATCAAATGAATTCAATGAGTAAACTAAAAATGGAGTCTTTCAACAGGATACCGACCCGAAACAAGAAATTGTTCACCATATTATCTAAAATAATCTCTCTCTGTAACTTTGTGAATTTTTATAGATCATAACTATGTGCTGTGCCTCTGGCAAAAGCAGTAATTGTGCCAACAGTGATTTTGTTAAAATCTAATATTTTTTTTAAATAAAGGATTTTTTCCCTGTGATTGTTCAGATTAAATGAACTCAAACAACAGATAGGATGTTCATAGTTTTTAGTGTGAGATTGTGCTACTGCAGTGCAATATCAAGGTTTTTTTGTATCCATCTTTAAAAAGGGTGCCAATAAATGTGACTGGCATTTGTGTGTAAAAGTTTTAATGAAAGCAAAACTGGTTTCTCCCATTTTAGCCCCCTCACATTTCCTCCTCCTAGCACACACTGAGAGCCCTCTCTCTTTCCACCCCATATTTCTTAGCTCTCTACAAGACATTTAAGAGCCCATAAAGAATTTAGGATGCTGTTTGTTGAGAAAAAAGTGACCAGAGCGGTTTTATCAAGCCCATTAAATTTTACTCACAATTAAACGTGACATGCTCAAATTAGTCTGAGTAGAGGCTAAAGACAATGAGATTAGCTGCCAGCTTCTAAGCTGTGTCAGACTTTATTTTATTTCCAAAGCTAAATATGCTGTAAAAGGAGAGGGGGATGCAGCTTCTGTGTGGAGTGACTGGGAAGTTATATGAAACGGTGAACAGAAAACAGGAACACAGGGGGGAAAAGTGCTGATATTTTAACTTTTAATGATAGATGTGATGATTAAATGTTATTCCTGAATTGTCTTGGAAAATTCAGCAGTTGTAGCTGCAGTGACATGCCAGACTTGCATGGCCTGAAGGCACTTGGGATGGTGGATTACTCTCTGCTGTGTATATTGGGTTTAGCCATGCCTGCATCAGCACATCTTTTCCTACAATTACTTCAGCCGAATATGTCAAGACCACACTGATAGGCAACCCCAGGCTTTTCACATCAGAACATTGTCTCTTCCTCCCTCCAGCTTAAATGCATAGCTTCCTACAAAATATTTCTTTTATAATGATTTCTTCCTTGAAGATTTGAACATCTCCTTTCAATTTAGACAGTCTTTCTGCATAATGCTTTTGGCAAAATATGATGGGATGTCAAAGCAAATAGGAGGCCAGTAATCTGGTCCCCTGTGTTCAAAGGACATAGATTAGACTGGAGAAAGTGCACTAATGGGATGCTGGGATAGCAGTGTGTATGCAGGCTTGCTGTTTGTTGGGAATTACCCTCCATTGACAGTGTGACAATGTCACACAGGCAGCCGCAGTACTTGTAAAAGGATTACACAGGAAGCGTGGATTGGTAGCACTGGGTGGTAAAAGAAGGAATAAGGGCACTAAGGTGTGCATGCATGTCCAATGAGGCTTCCTCTGGAAGTCTGCATGATGGTTAAAACTCATAAGTTGGTGTTTGGAGGAGGAAGTCGCATGTTACCAACACCATGTTCCCACAGCTAAACATGGTGCTGGTAGCTTTATGATGAGGAATACTTTTTTTCAGGAGGGACGGGGTAACTGACTGGAGTTACTGAGGAAATAGCAGGAACTTATTTCAGGCTGGAAAAACGTGCCGAGACGTTTGCAAAAGTTCATCTTCTATTGGAAGAACAATCTGTACAGTCAGAACTGAAGTGGAGCAGTTTATGTCGAAACATCTACATGCAGTATTATAACCCTGTCAAGCCCAGGTTTAAATCCTATTGAGAATTGTCAACATTTGAAATTTGCTGTGGATAGACAATCCAAAATGAATGAGATTCAGTTTTTCTGTACAGAGGAATTGGCCAAAAAAAATTTAATAGTGAGAGAAAGAGCAAATGGTAGTTTTGAAGTATTGACTAATGCCTCTTTCTTCACATATTTATTTCTTTTAAAAAATGAAAAGGCAATATCATCTTTTTTCTTCTTCAGTTATGTAGTGCTTTGTGTTGTCTATCACACAAAAAGGAATAAAATGTCTGCTTATAAGATTACATGTGAAAAGGTCCAAGAAATACCAGCCCTTTAGACACTGTAGACAAGGTGATAAAAGAACTCAAGCGATGCTAAGATGATGCTACTGATGAGATTATCTACAGCATATCATTTTAATAGATTCCTTCCTGTACGTAAAGGTCATTAGAATCAGGTTTACTGGCAATCAAAGCAGAGTCTTGTGTACAGAAAGGATCCATTATAGATTTAGCCCCTTTGTGTATGTAAGGAATGCCGAGACAAAGCTCCTTGCAGCCTGGAGACACTGGTGGCGTGTGCCTTTGAAGTGGTTGATTTTCTGTGATCCTGATGAATCAAGCCTCTGTCTGCCAATGGGGAGCTCAGTCAAATGGGTTTCATGCATGGATTAGACTTCCTGTGCTTATTTCACCACAGGAAAGGGTCTGTTTCAGCCTTTAGGGTAGGAGAGAGGAGGTCTCTCAAGCTTTTAGCTTTTCCCATCTGTGATATAGCAACGCCATCTCCGCCTCACCTGTCACCCATCTTGGCTTATGGGACAGAACAGAGTGGGATCACTAACCTACCAACGCTACCCACCCCACCCCAAGTGCTCAGTCTGTCTTCTCCATTTCACTCCTGCTGTCTCAGGCTACTACAATGCTTATGTAACTGTCACTGTCTACTCAAATAGATGACATGGATATATTTAGCCATTATGTTTCTCCCCCATTCTATACCCTGCATGCCCAAGCATTGCTAAAAAATTCATGTATTCAGACCCCTCAGGCAGTGCAGTGACACACTTACTTTACATCCAGAGCAATTAATGTCCGCTGAATCTAGATTACAATGCTGGCGTCCCACAGGGAAACCGGCAAAGCTGCGGTGAGTGTACCGGGCGGAGTGGGGAGGGTGCACAGCACATCAGTGACCGGTTAAAACTCTGTGTTGGTTTTTGTTTTTGGATGAGTGGCCAGTAATAACATATTGATTGTTTACGTTGCACTGGCAGCTACACAGCCAAGTGACATCTCCTCCCTATTGACCACCTCTTTCTTAGTTGCTGTCTTTTGTTAACGCCCTTTCCTGCCCACAAACATTATTTTTACTCTCTTACTCTTTTTTTCAGTCCCTTTTTTTGGGGTCTAAAGTGCTGGATGAATGCCAGATCGACTATTCGGTGTGGCTTTGCAGCACAGAAGGCACTTTACCACACTGTGCCAAGGTCATGCTGGGAAGCCATATTGCAGTTTATGAGTAGGTGGCCTACGCTAACCATTAATATTGCCCCTTGTTACATTATCCATTAATAGCAACAGCAGAAGATGCTGATCAAGCAGATATCCCGGGTGTTGTTAATCCTTTTCATTTCTTTGTGAATTTTATTACTTACTTATTGTCTATGAAATGGAAATCTTTACTGGTTGTTGATGTTCAAGTGCAGATTGGAGTGAGATGTGGGTGGGGTTAACAGTTGGAAATCTGGGATGTAACTAATGAAACGACCAAGGATTTATTTTGGTCAGAAACACTTTGTCAGATTAAACAGCTGATCTGTGTAGTCAGTGCAAGTGGTTTGCTTAGTGTTAATTCTGGTAAACCCTAATAAAAATAACATTTGATGGACAAGCCCAGGCATCAGAGCAATGTCGTCCCAAAGAAAAGTGGTGAATGCAAAGTTGTCATGTCAAAGTTAAGGAGTAAATCGAAACTTTGTATTGTGGCTTATCCAGCAAGGAAGAGAAAAACTCAGAGCAGTAGCTTGGAGACCCAACAAATTGGCACCCTAACAATGGATTTATAAGCTCTGTTGCAAGTCAGATCTGCCTGTGATTAGCATTTAAATATGACCACTTATAAACTGTTATTCTAAAACTTTAGTTCTGGGCAAAGTGAGATGGGAGACATAGAGGAGAGGCTTGTACCCCACACCCAAAAACTAACGACCCTGAAGTGTTACCATGTTTAAACATAAAGATGAGCCAAAGTTGTGCTTTAGCTACTTTTGTGACTTCAATGCCCTCTTGGAACAATAACTCACCTCAAGTCCTGACATTATTTGTTTTAAGAAGCACAACATATTTACACAAACATGTTCTGTTGCCTGTGCTGGTTATTCAAAACATTGTACAAATACTCTTTTGACCAATTGCTTTTTGTGTCCTCCAGGTGACTCCGATGGCTGGACCACCAGAGGGGGGAACTCGGGTGACTATCTATGGCACAAACCTTGGCCTTGCTTTCTCAGACATGGTGGACAACGTAGAAGTGGCAGGTGTCAGATGCACACCCGTGGAGGAAGGCTACATTATTGCTGAACAGTAAGTCACAAAAACAGGAGAATTAGCTAATCAGCTTGTTACTTTTTAGTTTAAACCTCTAGGCATTTCAGCATATTATGCTAATTGGTTGAAAGAAAGTTCTATCTAAGGAAACTCAGCTGATTGTATCGAGTGAATCTGGAGCAATCCCTCTTCCTGAAGGAGCATGTAGTGACTGTTTATTAGGCCTTTGTAATCTGATATGTTTACAAAATTATGTTGCTTTGTTCTCAATTTTCCCCTTCCTTATGAAACCTCTTTGTACTTAAAAGGTATTTAGTTATATAGTGAAAGAGGAAAATTTCAAAAATTAATTGGAAAAATAGCCTGAATTTAGTCATCAATATTAAACAGAAAGTACATTATTAAAGAAAGTGTGAAGTTAAGTGCAGTTCTCGCACAGAAATATCCTGTTCCTTCATTAGGGAACTGCTGATTTATCACACTTTGGTTGCTCAGTGCCTCTTTTTTTTGCTCTGACTGTTTTTTGAAGAATTTTTCTGCTTGTGGTTGTCATCAGCTTTTCTCCAAAGAATCTGGGTTACGTGGTGTAATGATTCATGTATTAATAAATTTGATTCGCTTTATAGTTCCATCTGTCAAACACAACAGAAAAACAGATCCCTGTTTATTTTCTACCCTTACCTACAACAAGGTGTTCAACCTTATCTTTCTAAGATATCTATTTTCACTTCTTTCTCAATACATTTCTAACATTTATACACCGACAAATACAGCAACATACCAAGAGAATTACAAGTGTTGCTATCACCTTTTTATTCTATAACAGCAATTTTCTCTTTTGACGAAATAATCTACTGCAGCACCTTTTTCTAGTCCAGGTGACCATATGCAGCGGGTTGGACAAAAATAATCTTGTTGTGCATAGTCCTGTCACTTACAACAATTCAAGGCTGCAAATTGGAAGACAGTGCATTAGTTCAGCTTGCAAAAAATAAAAACGATCCTGAAGGATATGACATACTTCTCTTTGCACTTTGGAGAATTCTTCTCTGAATGTGTGGCTCAACTCATCCAGCTGCAGAGCATTTGATAAAATCAAGCTGAACATCTACTAATTCTGGTCAAAAGCAGATTTCTCTGTGTATCTCTGTATTTTTAGGTTGATATACATGGTGACTTAAATGCACATAAGTCTCTTTCAGATTTAGGTTTTATACAATTTACTAAAAAGCATCTATTCAATTGAATAGGTGTTTCCTTTTTGTAATTTTTGTAATTTTGTTTGAAAACATCTCCATTGTTGTAGTATTATAATACATGGGAAGAGTATGCAAACTTCAGTATTGAATATTTTCAGCTTCTCTAACACAGTACCATAATATTACAACAGCTTTTCAAGTTGACCATTAACATGTAGCCTGCCTGCAGTTTTTAAAAGTGATTTGTTGCATAGGAAGGTTACAAATGAATCAATATGTTCACATTGAGGCTGATAGCTGCTTTCCCCCACTGTCTTTCCTTTAATGAAGACTGGAGCTGGTCCAAGCAGTCTGTTCCTGAGTTTGCTGTTAGACCCCTGCAGGACACTAACCCATTTCTCTCAATGTTTCTAATCTCGTCAGCTACAATCCCACAACAGCTGTGTGTGTTTACTTGTGTTTACCTCTCTAATTGTCCCATGCTGGGCGTACATCATATTAAAGTCTGTCCCAGTCACCCAGAACTAATGAAACATGGCCCGCGCCTCACAGCTCACCCATCATCTCGCTCCCAGCTAGAAATGCAGATGTTTGTTGACTTGGAGACCAACTAGCTGGTATTTCAGACCTCACATGGGTTACAAAGGGATCATTCACATATTGCTTTAATAAAAACCTTCACATCAGAAATAAGTTCAGTTTCCCTTAGTTGCAATTTCTTTGGAGATACTTCAGAGAAGACACAAACTACTCGACTTGCACCCATCAAAGATTTCAGAATAATACAATCTGAAAGAGAAGTGCTGTTCGAATAAAAATGAAGCTTCAAACAACATCCCCAACTTCTAGTAGAGCTACGTAAAAAATTAATCATTTATTGCCTAAGTAGAACCTCGCACTAAAAAATTTTGAAAAATCTAATCTGTGAATTGAGTGTAGTCATTCACGGAGGAATAAATTGAATTTATCAAGGTTTTTCTGTTTCTGTTGCAAAATGACTGCTTTTGCAATGATGCCAAGCCTGGTGATTACATTAAAATAGAACTAACTGAACCTATTAAGCAACTCAAACTTCTTAGGAACTTTCTATTAATAAACCACGACTTCCTGTTTTTCTAGGGAATAATAGATGCTGATTTCTCTTATTTGCTCTTCAAAATGGGAAATACAAGAAACTATGCCTGTCAAGCAAGGCAGATGTGAGCAGACTAGGACATGGCTACAAAAAGATAGCTACTAGTCTAAAAATAACTTTTTCCAATTATATTCAAATTGAAGGTGAGCTTTTTGTAGATTTTTCATCAAGTGATCAGAGTGCTATAAACACTTTCAGAATATTTAAAGTAGAACAAATATTCCCATATGATTTTTGTGTGTGTGTCTCACTTCAGTGGTTGGTTAAAGTAATTTATAATCACCTATGTGACATAGTGTCATGTCGTGCTGCGAGAGTGAGATAACACACATGCAGCTGACTGAATGAATACACATTCACATCCACACACTCTGAGGAGCCTTTAATCCTAATTCTTCCCTTGGCCTACTTCTGCCCTCAAAATGAGAAACAGCTAACCATTGCACGATGTGCATCTTATTGTTATTATACTGTTGAAAATGACACTTATAAGCAGGTATTCTTATTAATTCTTCTAACTTTTTAGTAATTTAAAGATATCAATAAGTGTGTGTGTCTGTGGGAAATTCAAAAAATACAGAAACTTGTAATGAGCAGCATGTCTGTGGCTTGAAGCTGTGCACTGGCCAGCTGTGATTAAAATTCACATTGTGCTTTAGGGGACAATTTGTCAGCAGCACGCTGATCTGACAGCACTTTAATCTAAATGGGGAAGGCAGGGAAATTCATTCACAGTATGTGGTAGACAGAAAACAATATTTGAACAAATTTGAAGAAATAACCCATAATTTGCTTTGGCGAAACTTGCAAAGAGTTGGATTGATGTGTTAAATTTTGGGCTGGAATTTTATCTCTGGAGTTCTGGGGATCATAACTGCTTAATTATAGGGATCTACTAATCTAACTGTGGGTGTTTGTTTCCTGGCGTAATGCAGTTACCAGGCTTTCTATGATGGAAGCCTGAGTTAATATTACTAATACAGAAAAATTGGTGGAAGACACTTTTGCTTTGATTAAAACTCCTCACTTTGTCTTTAGCAGCCATTTTTTTGAGAAACAATTCCCTTCTGCTACAGATATCCAAGATTCCAAATTGAATCTTTATTATTAAATATTTCTCCCTTCTTATCACAATGTATTAAAGAATTAAAGTAAGACATTTTTCAAACCATATTTTCATAAATCTGCAGTTTAACAAAGAGCCAAAGATAAACCAGGGATTTTGTGTGAGAAAGTAAGTGAATCCCTGAGCCTCTGAAGCCTGGTAGGAAAAAAAACAATAATCTCCTTTAGCCACTTTCCACCACAGAGTGCGTCATACAGCACAAAACTCCCACAGCCATTTGTTTTAATTCAGATAATCGGTACTGGAGAAACAATGCATCAGCTGTGCTTCATCAGCTCCACCCCTACCTAGCCCTGCCATCTGCCTCGCCACACACTCTGTCTCCTTTTGCAAACTGTGATTGCTCCTTGTTCTTTATTACTGCCTGGCACCAGCAATCGATAGAGATACTCACTTTATTATGTCATTTGATCTAGTCACCCGCTGAGTTGGTTGTCACCTGATCACGCGCTATGATAGAGCGGTATTGATCCTACTGTGTGATTTGCATTAAAGTCGCATCACAAGAATGAGAGCAGCGCTGCCGGGGGGCCGCGTTGTTGGTGGGCAACTTTACTTCAATCAGATCAGAGTTCTGTTGGAGCGCCACAGGAGGAGGAGCGCTGGTTTCATTTATCATGTCTTCAAGGGGGTTCTGGTCGATAGCTGGATGTGTCCCCATAATGGCATGCATGAAACAATAACAGGAGATTGCAATTAGGCCAGTAGATGAATCAATATCAAATAGAGAAGTGTTTTGATTAGTTTCTCAAAAACTTTTAGTAAATATAAAATATAAATGCAAATATAAAAGTGACAGATCAAGTTCAGTTCAATCCAGTGAAGACAGACTTTTAATTCCAATTTCCTAGTTAGACCTTCGAACCACATCCACAGAACTTAGTGGTGGTGGTGGCATGGCTAAATGTAGAAAACATTGAATGTATTTAAATAAATTTAGAAGGCATTGCGTGCATGGGATTTTTTTTTTAACCTGTTTGATAAGAGGTGCTTTAATCCTATGTTTTGTTTTATTTTTCTTGTAGGATTGTGTGTGAGATGTCTGCGGCTTCGGCAGACAACAGACCCGGCCCGGTCCAGCTGTGTGTGGGTGAATGCAGACCAGAACTTAAGACTCGCTCCTCACAGCTCTACTCCTTTGTGGTATGTTTGCGTTTACATTATACAGCAAATAATTCTGCTGGACAGAAAAAAGACATTTACATGTTTGGACTTCAGTCAATAAAAGTCCAACAAGGCAGCTGTGAATAAAACTACTGTACAGGTTTAGTTGAGCGAAGGGGAATTGCTACTCGCAAATTAATTGTTTTGAGGGCCTCTGGCAACTCAAAGACTTTTAAGTTGCCATGCCAACCACCAGTGTAATTAGGCAGCTCGGTGTTTGCTTATAAGTTAGTTTTGAAATATCACTTCTTGACTGACAGCAAAAGGTTTTAAGAGGTCCTTATTAGAATTGTGTGGTGGTCCATGGTTGGCGTTTCTCCTGCTCTGTATTTATGATCAAGTTGTGAGGTTAATATCGCTTCATAAATATTTTGATAAAGACGTTTTCCACTTTTCTCCAGTTTTGCAAGTCAATTTGTGTTTCACATCCTACCAGCTGAGCTACAGCGTTACTCAGTAAATATTAATAAAACATTGCTACATATTTTAGAAATGTGGTTGTGCAGAAGCAAAAGTTGCTCATGAATCTCCGTAGCTTTTGAACTTTATAAGCAACAGATCTTTCAAATTGAGAGCAACGAAAACATCTGTAACTTCTTAAGTTGTTGTTTCTTTAAACTATTGTAAACTATCATATAAATGAACTGATTTTGTTCTTCATAAATATGTACAAAAGTGTTATACTAAATTTTCCTGCTAACTGCATCTGTGTGGAATTGGAAACATTTGATACTCAGGAATCTGGTTGGCACACTCTTCTTTCTCTGTTGTGCAGTACTCTAAACTGCAGCCAGGTCCACATATGTGAGCACATGCACTCTGTCCTCAAGGCCACTTTGTATCATAAGATCTCAAATTGTTGGGAATGCTAATTTGTTGCTTTGATTGTAACAAGTGGATCCTCAAAGTTTCAGTTTATACCCCTGCATGAATGGCAAATGTGCAAGCGACTCACGCCGTGATCACACGCCATCACAGATGCGCGGCTTGACTCTTGTGCTGACAACACTCCTGATTGTCTTCCACTTCATGGCCCCGAAGTCTGTTTTTCCTAAAACAAGCTGCTCCACTGTCTTTCTAACCATATGTCATATCATGTGCTTCTGTCCAGAGGACGCAAGCATAAGGGATTCGTGGTCCTTTCATACATAAAACAGTTTCAGGATCCATTTGGATGGAACAGCTGATTGCATTGTGTAACAAGGTTTTTCCGAGGCACTCTGGATCATATTTAGCTGTGCTGATGGAAGTGGAAAAATTGTTTCTCTGGGAGTGCCTCGTGGGGACTTTTATTTTGTAAAGTTCATTGCAAAACTTTGCCAAGTTACTACCAACAATGTCATGATTATTTAATAGGATTTTTTTTTTGTGATAGGTCAACAAGTGTTTTTGAAATGTAGAAATTCAGCTCATGTAGTATGCATTCTCTTATCGGTTAGGGAGGTCTTTGTCAGCTGTGCACATCGAGAGAGAGAGATTTTTTTTTTTTTACCGCTCCTTCATGGCCAGTAGCTGACTAGTCAGGAAGATTTGCCACCTAAAAACTTTTGCAAGACACTATAAACATTAAGGAACAATGAAAATAAGTCTTCTGTGCACTTTGATTTTTGCTGTTTATTCATAATATTGTGCAGTAGAAATGTTCTTTGAAGCCTGGACATGCACATGCTTTTGGGTTTCACTTTTACTGATTCAAACATTCTTGAAGAAAACAGCCATTCGTCTCTGAGTGGATCAAAAACGATTTTAGCAAAGACAGATTTACCACCATTCAAGGTTGACACTGATGTTCTTTTTTCTTTGAGATCTAACCTGCTGATTCTTTTTTATTGTCTTTCTTTTGGCACTTGTGACCTTTATTGACCAGGCAGGAAATGGGCAGAGAGAAAGGGGGAAGACATGCAGCACAGGTCTCGGTCAAACCCAGGATGGTTGCGCCGAGGACTGTGACCTCTGTGTGGGGCGCCAACTCTTCCGCCAAACCATGAGATGACCTGAACTGCTGACATTTCTTTTTCTAATCCAAAAGAAAATAATCAGATCTCAAGACTTTGCCAATTTATGCATTAACTATGTGCCCAATTTTCAATCTGATTTTTACTGAGGTCAAAAAGTGATTCAAGTGATGTTAGAAAGAAAAAAAAAAAAAAAAAAAAAAAAAAAAAACCCAGAACCAAAAAAAAATTGGCCAATTTCATCACTGCTTTTCAGCCTCTTTGTCCAACTTCTTTCTTCATGTTTCTGGCATTAATTTAAGTAATGTCAAAGAAAATGGTTTAATAGTTTACAGACTTTTTAGAAAAACTTCTCACAGTGTCCCAAAAATGGTTTTTGATACCCAAACATGATTTAATGGGTTGGAAGGAGTATGATAGAGAAGAGACTGACAAATAAATGAAGTTGCTAAAATACAAATAAGGCTTTTCTGACTCAGACATTTCCCTGCTTTCGTCACCTCGGTCTCAACCTGCACCCAGCAGACTGTCTGCCATCCCATTTGCACTTACTCACTCACTCACACCTCCACAATTAGCTTTCTCGTAACAATTAACAGCGTTCTGTAATTAGCAGCATTGTTCTCAGAGCACCTGGTTAGTTCCTGTGCCCTGGAAGTCATCCGTACTGCTGCAGACAGTTCTGAGTTTTGCCATTATGGAGCTCTTGGCTTTGTGTGTACATGTCTCTTTAATGAGTGATGCACCTGCCACCAAGCGAAGATATTAAATTCTTCAGGGGTTTCTTCTCTGAACCTAGAATTTTCACTATTCCTTGCACAGCCAAAAAGTGTGAGGACAGTTTTTTTTTTCTTTTTTACGTTTTCTTTGTAACACACTACTCCTTACAGTATGTGTACAGGCGGGAAAAGGGTTATGAGGACAGGCTGTTCATGGAGTAGGTTCAGAAACTCGGCTTTATGTTTGAGCAGGTAGAAATCTCCGGGTTTCCCGAAAAGCACGTGTCCCTGTGTAAGTGTGCTGTACTCTCATTTCCCATATGACGAGCTGTCTACGTGGATATTTCTCCATCTGTCTGTGTGATGGCAACTTAGCTGCCTGCTGCTGTAAACACTAGTTATTTTCAGAGCATCTTTAAAAAGCTTCACTCAGACACAACTCACCAGTGCTCAACACGCTGTAGTCGGATCTCTCAGGGATTCTAAGAGCTCCTGGTTTTATCCTCTTTTCTCCCACCAGCGCTGCGCTCGGCTGCCATCAGCCTGGCAACATGAATAACTGTAATTTGCTTGGGATCTGTGATAATACATAAAGTTGTCAAGTGTTACCACAGGGACGTGTTTCTGTTTACTCTTGACAGTATCTATCCTTTAATCTGTCGGTTGCTGTCTTCCTTCTGTGGTTTTTTCCATAGCTTTAACTTGCTCTCAGGTCTATTTTAACCACTTTCTTCCTCTGCATCTGTCTGTTTCTTGTAGACTCCAACTGTCACAGGCCTGTCCCCGAGCAAAGGTCCAGAGTCTGGAGGCACGAAAGTCACCATAATGGGAGAAAACCTCGGCGCTGGCAGCAGTGTCAACGTTCAGTTTGGAAACCAGACGTGCGAATTCTTCGGGTGAGACTTCCCACTCACATTTCTAATGCAGCTCTGATTTAATGGACATAAAAGTTACATTTGTGTTTTTATGTGCACTATTATGGTTGTAATAGATTTTCCAATTGTATAGGGTGATTTAGAAAAACAGAACATGTTTTCTTTTGTTTACTATGCATTATGGTATAATGTGTTAGGGGGATGTTTTTCAACATCAGTATTTGTGCTTAGGAAAAGCCAACATTTTTTTTTTTTTTTTTGCGAGTGTATTAACACAGTGGGGCAAAATTCCATCATTAAATAAATTTGTCTTTAAAATAAAAAGTGGCATGGGTCTTTATTTTTGAAGATCCCTCAAAAAACAAAGTATTTGTTAGGTTAGAGCTACTTTGCTCTTCTCTTAAGTTGATGAGAGTTTCTAGGAACTTTAATTCACAATACATGAATATGTGTTTAGTTGGGTTTAAGTACGATGTGGCCTCTCTGCTTTAGGATAACCCATCATTCCATCATGCGTTGTGAGCAGGATGCATAGAGTTAGATTAACACTAAACGTTTTATCAGACAGAAATAAACCTTCTTCAATAATCTTCAGAGTCAAACTTTTATAGTTTCTTGTTTGAGCTCAAGAGGAGAATGCATTTGATTGTAGACAGATCTCTGACCATTCCTCTTTGCACAATCAGATTAGGTCATCCAAAGACCTCTGAATCCACCAGCCTTGTGAAATATTTTAGCAGAAGACTAAAGACTGAGAGATTATTAACAGCAGGAGTGCTGAAAGTTATGAGTTTTTATTTTATCAAATTAACAATTTCTTAACTTGGGATTTAACCCCACAGGATAAAAAAGTCAAATTGAAAGGTTTTTTTTTTTTTAAATCAAATCTTTCAGTGTGAGATTATGCTGCTGCTATAAAAGATTAATTTATTTTCAGACTTTTTACAAGTTTCACATGAGGTGTTCCAATAAATGCGGTACATGCTTGCTGTGAGCAATTCAAAATAGAAAGCTTGGCTTTTTAAAAATGCGGTGAATCATTGCCGTTAAATAGGGTGCATTAATTCTCATCTCTTCCTTTATTTTCATTTGCTTTTACTGAGACTTCCCTCAGGGAACGTCTTGCTTTCTCCTGCTGTCAGAAACTACAGTAGATCTTAATCAAACCTTTGAATACCAGCTGCAAGAAAACCCTTTATTCATTTCTATCCACTTCCATTCTTATTACCTTCCCATCGGTGTGTTTATGCCCCCCTCGCCTCTCCACCGGTTTTTATTTTCTCCCTCTCATGCTTCCCTCCATCCCTCTTCACCATCCATGTTTTCATAACTCAGATACTCCCACATGCCCTCTTTTTTGCATTTCACTCCTGAAGGAGCCTATATTAAGCCCTGCAACAGTAATGTGACTATGATGTTGTAAGGCTGAGGAGTTGGGGCATCTTTAATGAGATATGGGGTTAATTGGTGGTTTGTGCTACTGCATGGGAGGAAGAAGAGGATGGGGGACATTATGCCACAAGGTCCCCTCTGCTAATGAATTGGGACAGATTCAGAAGGTGTGCAGGTAGATAATGGAGTACTGAGAAACTACATTGTAAAAGGACATGCAAGTGGTGGAGGTACTAAGTGTGTGCATGGGGTGCAGCTGTGCTCACGCTGCGTTGTTATTCAGGTAATTACACAACAGGGCTGGTAGAACAAATCGCATAATATATTCAGCTGCTGTAGGTGGTGCCTTTTGCTCATGCAAATTGAATAATTTTGTTGGTAATGTAGCTTTTAACAGGGTGTCATCATTTTATCGTATTTTCATCTAATCTCTGCACCGATTTAGCATGTCATACAGATTTAAACTCTGCTGATACAGATCTAAATGTTTGTTTGTCTTTAAGGCGGACCATGAAGGAGATAGTCTGTTACTCGGCCCCATCCCTGTCCGGGATCGGCTCGGTTCAGATCAGTGTGAGCGTGGATAATGCCCAAATCAGGGAGAGCCTCACCTTCGAGTACATCGAGGACCCCACTGTCCTGCGGATCGAGCCGGACTGGAGCATCGCAAGGTGACCCAAATCACACTCCGCACAAATTCCATTTATCCACACGCTCTCTAACCGAGGCGGAGATTTCCTCTTCATCCAGATCTTTAGAGAAAGTCAGTTCAGGTCAGCAACAAGAAGCAGACAGGAGTCAATACTGCACTTCCAATTACTGTTGGGGTTTCTTCCAATTAGTCTGGATCTGATAGAAAAGACCCAGCAAACATATTGGAGGGGATTGAGGTTGAGGTTGAGATTCAGCTGTGAAATGAAGTGTTACCCGGTCTGTGGAAACCTTTTCTTTTGTGGCTTTAACGTCAGAGCAAATAAAGTGAGGGATTTATCAAGTGTAGAAAGAGCTCTCCAGTCAATACCGTAATATATGATCATTTCTACAGTACGTTAACCTCGGCCTGAAAGCAGAGCACATTCAGTGAATTGTAAAAGTATTCACACCCCTTGAACTTTTGCACATCTTTTCACTTTACATTCTACAAATTTGAATGTATTTTATTCTGATTTTATGTCCTAGACAAATAGAAAGTGTTGATTCAGCTCCATGAATCAACACTTTGTACTTTCGATTGTTGGCGTTAAACCTGCAAGTCTTTTGCAGTATGTGTTAATCATCTTTACACATGAAGAGACTGAAAATGTTGCCCATGTTTCTAACTCATAATTATGTTTTTAAAGCATTCTATTGTAGCTCTGTTTGTATGTTTACATTTGTCCTGCTGGCAGGTGAACCTCAGTCCTGCTCAAATCTTTTGCAGCCATAACAAAATGTCTCTATCACCTTTTAAGTTTACCAACTTTAACCAGATTCTCTCTCCTTGTTAAGGAAAAACACACATGCTGTCACCACCATGTCTCACCATGCAGAGATGTTTAAATTGATTGACAATTTTAGTTTTCCACCACACATACTGTATTTTATATTGCCTAAAAACTTGAAAATACTTTATTTTATTTAGGGGTACAAGAGTAAAGGGCCCTGAATACAAAAATACACCATACTATTTTTTTGTTTGTTTGTAAAAATGATCAAATTATTGAAAACTGTCTTTATCTGTCTCGTAATAAAAGACCTCCAGGTTTGGAATTACAACATGATAAGATGTACAAAAGGATGTAGAGACATTTCCATGGAGCTGTAACCATCTAATGTTTGCCCTATTGACTGGTGCACCACCAAAGACGGAGGAGGAGACGTTCTGCCGGTGCAGGCTGAACACCTCTGCCTCTCATTGCAAACCCCTGATCAGCGCCACATCTTAATATGCCTGAGCTGTCTTTGTATTTCAAGCTCAAATCTGTGTCAGTTGATTGTAACGAGTTGAATCGGTTAAAATTCCTCTCTAATCATCCTCCACTCCAGAGGCCATCACCTCCCAAAAGAAACTTAACGGTGGGATTCGATTTGATGCATTAATTTTCATCTGATGGGGAACATTTTGAAGAGGTGCATCAAGGTTAGAAAGTTTAGTGAGAATTGTCTTTGAACTACTTTGCCGCTCTTTCCCTCTCTTTTCTCAGTCGTGTTCTGTTTAGAAAGATTTTAACAGTTTTTTTTTTTTTTTTTTTAAGTTTGTGAATAGAAATATGTTGACTTGATTTATTTTTTTCTCATTTTTTTTAATTTAGTGGCCACACCCCTCTGATGGTGACGGGAACAAATCTGGATGTGGTTCAGGAACCCAGAATCCGGGTGAAGTACGCTGGCCGAGAGTCTGTCAATGTAAGAGCCAATGATTCATTTTAACCCTGACCCTGTGTGTGCAATAGAAATTGCTGACAGCATCTGCTGGTGTGCATACTGTATTGATGTGGAACGGTAATATCAAACTGGGTCCAAGTCGACACAGTCAGAAAGAGCCAAGTGATGCTTAGCTTTGGAAAAATGTGCCAGCTCTCAGTGGCCCCTCTAGGTCTGTTTGCTTCTTTGACTTCTGCTTCAACGATCCCTTCTTAAGCAAAGAGCATGTGAGTGATACAGATGGCAGTGAGAGTGATCTGCATGCAGTATTCATCCAAGACTTTTAATCCATCCATCCATTTTCTACCACTTATGTGGGTCAGGGTCGTCGAGGCAGCAGCGTAAGCACAGCTTCTGAAGCCTCCTCCTCCCTCCCTTCCTCTCTTCCTCCCTCCCTTCCTTCCTTCCTCCCTCTGGGGGATCTTGGCGTTCCAAAGCCAGTCAAGTGACATAATCTCTGCAGCATGCCCTCAGTGTGTCTCCTGGTTGCGCATGTCTTTAACATCATGCCTGGAAAGTGTCCAGGAAGCTTCATAGTTAGATAGGCAAACCACCTCATCTTCTCTTTTAATGCAGCACCACTATTCTGGGAAGTCTGATATTAAGATTTTTTTTTTAATAGGATCCAAAACATGAAACATTAAGCCAAGCTTTATTTTAACATGATTTAATTCATTTCATATAAATATATCTATAGCATTTTCATACTGTTTTGCTGTTCATACATAGACTTCTGTCAAAAATGTAGATTAACACTTCAGTTGTAGGTTGATTGCACAGAATGCCATCTCTTCCTGCCTTTTCTGCTACAATTGTAGCAAGCGGTTATTAGCTAGTTAACTATAGTTTCTATGCTAGACAATGTATTTCTTTTAATCCATGTTTTCTTTATTGTGTGCATGAGAAACGCATCGTAGCCTCTGTTCTGCCAGCTGACCAGCAGTTCAAAGCAACTGGGTGGGTGTGAGAGTGGGGATGGGGTGGTTGATTTTTAAAACAACCGTTTCTCCTGCATTAGTTTTTTATTTATTTTTTTTTTTTTTTCCAAATGCAGGAAAACACAGGACTGATTCCAAAATGCTAGATATAAGTGTAGCTTTAGCATCACATCAGGTGGATTCAAGGCCTGAATTTTAAAAGCTAGTAAATGTTTGCACCTCTCTGCACATTATGTAAACATCCTGCATTTTGAGCTCCATAGTGACTGAGTCCCAGTGACATGGTCCTGTTTTTAATATCCTTGGTTTCAGTGTGTTCATATGAACTTGATATCCGAAGATTAGAAGTTATAACATGGAGGTGCAAACTTCACATGCCAACATTCACTCTCTGTACTGGAGCTCACAACAATTGTAAAACATATTTATTTGGGTTATTTCACATCTGTCTCACTTTGCCCCAACTCCAGTTCCATTCAGTTTACATCTATGTAAACTGGAACTCCAGTTCCATTCAGTTTACATCTAATTTGATGAGTTAATGACAAAAGCAAAGATTGTCATCTTTTGAATTTTGCTGTATTAATTGGCATCATTGCACCAGTATAATTAATACAGTGTGGTTGATTGGAATTTCACCAACCTTTTGAATTCAGATATATTTTTAAACGGTGACAAGAAAAAAAAAATCTCTGTTTTGATGGACCGGTGACCTTTCAAGGTTTATGTCCTACCTTTTGTACACTGCAGATAGGAACCATCCCCTGTGCAATATACAGGGATTAAGTGGGTATAGAAAATGCAGAGTTAAATGGATTCTGCACCACCAGGGGCAAAACCATAACCTTTGGTACATGAAAGATAATTTCTCCTCTGGAACGGACTGTTCTTCCACCTGAATTTATAATGGTTGTAGGAAGAAGCCAGAATAGCTTTCAAAACCACTGCAGAAATTGACTAAACAGCCAACCATTTTTCAGAATTTAATAATTTTGTACCTTTACCATTAACCCAAAGGAACTCTCTGAATGAGCATTTCTGTGCTTTTATTATTATTTTATAAGGAATGGCAGAAATAAAACAAGTGTTTATTGACCAGACACGTTTCAGACCAACATTAATTTCAGGGCTTCTGTGTATAAAATTGTAGAGCGAACAGCCACACTGTAGTACAATGGAAAAGCCTTTTGAGACAGGATAGTCAAACTTGTGCAGTGAGGAGCTGGATGACGGCAGACAGTAGGTGTGAGGTCAGTTTGTGGGAGAATGATGGAGGTGTCCATGATCGGGGGCAAGGAGACTCCTAATAGCTTTCATCAGAAGATTAACTGCAGTCAGAAGCCTTTGGTCAGCATAAAGAGCGCTTGTATAATCAAAGTCTTAGCTGCAGGAAATCGTTACAAATTACATTTGATCCCTAGTCCTGGGGGCCCTTGTTTAATTAAGAGGATGGGATCTCCTCTCTGTGGTTTGAGGTAAGGTGGGCAGAACACAGACAGAGGAGGATCTAACATTAAACTGGATGCAGATAATGCTACTGGTTTGTCCAGCTGGTTAAAATTTGTTAAGTTTGACCCATTGTGCATCCAACCACCTTAACGCCGTCCTCACATTCTCATGGTCTTAAGCATGTGGTGAACTTTTGAAGGAGACTTTACTGCTGGATACTACACATGCATGCACATGTGCACAAATAAATCAGTTTAACAGATTTTGCCCCACATGTCACAGCATTTTCTGCATTCCCAGCATCATAACTCCTTACATTAACAGTCTTAAGCCAACTGTAAGTATTCACCTTAGTCTTTTTCTATGTACATAAAAGATGTTTTTTTTTTTTTTTTTTTTTTAAAAGAGTCGTTTTTAATGTGAAAAATCTTTCTGAGTTCTAACTAGTATTGAAGTTACAAATAATAAAAAAACAGTTATTTTATATGTTTTAAGCAGGATAAAGCAACACCTAATAAGTAAAGTGTGAGGGCCTGGTGAGATTTGACTCTTGTGTGTGATGGGTGGGGGACTGCATCACCTTCCAACACATTGAGAGGGAGATCTTGCTTTGTGCTTCGCTTTGTCTCATAAAAACTAGCATCTTTTAAAAGAGCCATCTTCACTGTTTTGATTGTCTTCATGCGTTACTTCTATGAATGTTAATGTTAAATCATCCTTTCTTGTTTCAATGTAGTTTTTCTTTTTGCCACCAGTGGAAAGCAAAAAAAAAAAAAAAAACCTAAAGCAACAGGAGCTTCTGTCTGTCAGCTATAGCCTTCAAATGATCACCTGTCTCCCACTAAATTGCTTCTCTACTCTGTCTCCCTTGTGTCACCTACACAGACTCACAAAGAAACCGGCAGAGATGGGAGTGGGGGGCGGGCAGCCAATTTTCTTTGTAAAATGCTCTGCATCTGTCAACAGATTCACAATTGAAACATTAATCGTGATCTTGATTAAAGCCTAAAGGCTTATTTTTCAGCCATAAAACATTTGCCTCTCCCAGAAGAATCTCATCTACAACATTCAATACATATAAGATGTCTAGACGAAGTGTCGTCATCGGCACGTCTGGTACATTTACAGCCCTGCTGATTATAGAAAATTTCACAGCATGGATGCGCTTCGATGAATCTCGCTTTCACAGACTGGAAAGGAGCACAGAGTTCATGTTAACAACAAAAGCAGTGTATTAGATGTCCAATGACGATGCTGAAGGACTGACTGCTTAGAGACACTTTTTCTTACTTTTCGCTTCAATGTTGAACAAAGACGTACCAATTTCCAAATCCTTTCATTATTAGGAGGAATTTTTATGTTATTGAAAGCTTTGTACATGCTTTGTGGTACAGGGAACGCCTCGGCATCCTGCCTAAACTACTATAGGATCCTTGGACTACATTGTCTACCACAAGCAGTTAAACACAAGTAGACAGCTCCTCAAATCAAATCCAATTCAGCTAAACTGTCAATAGAGTGATAAAAGTTTCTACAGCATTTTTTTCAGGATGTTTTGCATGTGTTATCTGTACCAGTTTGCAATAAAAACATGATGAATACACGCTTATCAAGACCAGCATACGACAGCAATTTGCACTTCTTTTGTGTCAGTGACAGTTGTGACAGTTGTTCTCTCTGGAGCTACAAACACAGCGGGAAGTGCTTAAAGAGAAAATGAAAAATATTTCTTTGGTTTCGATAAGAGGCACTCCTCAAAAGTTTAAGATCAGTGCAACTTCATGTCTGATTACGCTTTTTTTGCATAGAGATGCATGCAATATAAGGAACAACTTTTGCTGCAGTTACATCTGAAGGTTGTTTGGTGTGTGAGTCTACCAGCTTTGCACATTTGGCGAGTAAAATGTTTCCAACTGAATGGAAGAGCACTTTTTATTTCTCGACATAAATCATCAATTAGATGACAAACATTTTGAAAGCCATGTGTAACTTTAATTCAACAGCCTACTTGATTTGGGTCTCTTGCATAAAAATCTTAATAAAATAAATCAATTTTGAGGTAGTAACTGGTCAAAAATCAGCAAAAGATTCATGAATCTGTTTTTAAGACACTGTAAGCAAATACATAGGGGCAGCCTTTCATAAATGCATATTACTTTAAGAGGTCTAGTTTGAGAAGTAAAGTGTAAGGGAAAATCTGGTTTGGACACATTTCATGTGCATATTACAGACTCTTAAAGGTGGTTTCAATCCAGACTCATTGTGCTATTAAATAGCCACCAAATGTTACCTGCCATCCTTAATCTCCTAATACTCTTCCCTTCTGAGAAACCTGGCTTCTCTTAACACCTCCATCACTCTAAATTGCCTAACTTCCACCTACTTTCTGCTTCTTATGTTCTTCTCTCACTGAAACAAATTAAAATAGATGGCTTTTAATGTGATTGAAATTAGGCTTAGATAGGCTTCCCAGCATCTAAGTGACACTGGATGAAAACAATCAAACGTAAATGGCTGTAATTCAGTACTTTCATTGCTTTGAAAAGGCAATACGCTTCAGGAAAATAATTAACAGCAGGCTTTCTGTGCATAGCTAAATCGGCACATAGACGTTAAAAAGTAGATGAGAATTGAAAACAGTTATTCAGAGTAAAACCTGAGCATTAAAAAAAAAAAAAAATCCGGAGTAGGAAAAACCAAGTGCAGGCACATCGTAACAATACAATATTAAATATTAGCATCCAGATGACCTTTGACACTTACATTTTTCTGCTCACAGCTCCACCAGCTCTTCCTGTCAGTTCATCTCTCTGCTACACTGGTCAGAGACCTTTGCCTGATTGAGTGGGCTGTAGCAACACTGTAGATCATTGTAATGCATTCAGCCCGAGGGGCTGAAGTGGTGCTGCCTTAAAACTGCCTCGCTGTGTCCAACAGTAGAGGAAGAAGACGGATGAGGCAGCCATTCCCAATTATTTTCCTCTTACTGCTGACCTCAATTCACCTTATCAATTCTCCTCATCACTTTATCAACCACATGCAGTCTCCAGCACCACCGACTTGCTGAAAGGAAGAGGCGTAGCAGTGTAAAATGTGTTTTGGTTTCATTACAAATATACATTCATTGTGATTTGATGAAGAATCACAATGATTCTTCGTCACGTTGCTTTTGTTGAGCAAGTTAGTCTTGTAAAAACTTTAGCATGGGAAAGCAGAGTTGCACCGAAGAGAATTTTGTAAGCAATAACAATTTTTGCAAACTTTGGTTTGGTTCTGATTCCTTAAGACCCATAAGAACATATAAGAACAGTATTTAAAATATTTTTTGAGCCTTTATGCCATAAGTGGTCATTAATTGTTAATGTTAGGAGCAGAGGCGATGTCACGCTGCTTGAATGTCAGAGAGCTGGTGTAATAATAATAGGCTTCACATATTAAATGAAGTTTAGCATTGAGCGTTATGATTAGCACAGTTAGCATAGCTAGCATTACTATAACAGCAATTTCTGTTTGTATTCACTGGATAATTAAGATCCTTAACACTGAGATTTTCTTTGATTTCTTGGTTATATATGCTTTAAATGGTAAATAATGAAATAAATATAAAATAACAAATACAAACAAGACAATAAATAAAAATATAGTAATTTGTTTTAGAAAAATTCTAAATTGTAAATCTAATTATAAGCTTAAATCTAGCATGTGTCCCTTCTTAAATGGGTTTTAAAATCTTTCCTCATCCTTAGATTTTATTTTAAACATCTGACTGATTGTGAAAATAGACAAGTTTGAGTCTTCTTCTCATACTTTCCATTCTTCCACGTGGTGCATTCACTGATTGATAAAAGATCAGATTTTTTTTTTGTTTCTGACCAGACAATCATAAATCAAGCTGAGATCAGCATATTTTGATAAGCAGTGCTGATCCAAATAGTGGAGACTATTCATGAAATGTTATTATTGTTTGTTAGTGTTCCTGTGTCTTGAAATCCATCTCTTCATTGCCTCATCCAGAGAGGAATCGCAGTGTCCCATTTTCTTTATCCAGTCCCACAGCGCCAAACACGAGCATGTCTATTTTCATCACTCGTCCCTTTGGATTCCCACTCTTAACAGCAAGGAATTCTAAAAACCATCCTACATGATGATGGCTTCAGTTTTTGACTCCTGACAGGAATCAGTGAAGGGAAAGGATTTCAGATAAACTGGAAGGCGCACAAGGACAGTACAGGAATAAAAAAAAAAGAAGAAAAAAGCACAGTATCCATCTCCGGCAGAGCAGATGGTAGTCGGAGCTTTAGTTGACTTGCAAATGTCCTGCTGTTCCAATGTTACAGTCACGAGGATCCTGCCGGAGCATCTGGGCTTGTCTATACAACATGTCACTATGCCAACAGCGAGAACGAGGCTCATGTCGAGCTGAACCGGAGGACTTTCAGACGTTAAACCTCCACTGTCTCTTTACTCATCAACATAAGACACTCTTTGACTGACTCATATGCCCCGTTTGAGTGTCCTACAACATAAAGTCGTCACACCATATGTTAAAAAAAACCCTCAACAACTTGGATAACCTTATAAAAATCATGACACAGCTTTTCTAATGATAAAGTCCACGATAAGAATTACAATTACAAATCATTGCTGAACTAGAAATCATTTGTTCTAGCAGTGAACTGCAAAAACAGGCATACATGTCTGTTTTTGTTGCTCTGGAACAATATGGTACAGATTACATTAATTGCTTCTGACTCACTGCAAAGTAGAGTCCATGCATTGAAAAGCTAGTGTAAAATTTTCATTAACTTTCATCTCCTCTCATAACTTTTCAGTTGTTAATGTGATTTCACACAACCAAAAAAACTTGCTGAAAGTGTGTCAGGAGACCTATCTGGCTCTGCAATCTATTTTTAAAATAGCTTATCTTTCTCGCTCTCGTCATGCGCTGCTGCCACTACTCCGGCATGTAAAAGTGGGAAACGGAAATAGAAAAATGCCAAGTCCAGGGAAAGTAATTTCCAAGCAGCAAGAGCTTGTTGTTGCAGTTACACTCTGCTGGAGTTGTAATAATATGATGTGGGTTGATAAAACAGTTTAAATGTCACAAATTGTGTGCAGCAATAGTGTTCAGTTGTTTGATAATGCAGTTCAATAGTAGAAAATATTCACAGATAATTAAGCAAAAACAAGGCATCTCTTGCTTACTACTACTTTTATCCATGCACAGCAGTGGGAATATAATTTACTTTTAACGATCGCAAGCAATGCAAGAGATTAATAGATATGATATAAAGACATTTAAAGAGCCCTAATTAGCAGGCATTGGCTGGAATAAAGTTCTCACAGTATAATAACCCTGAATAAAAATACCATAAATATTACAGTATTTATACAAAAATGTAAAATATCTATATGATACAGGCCCTTACGTTTCAGTTACTGGTGAAAGTTGGACAAGTTTGCTTTTTGTTTATAATGTTTATGGTCACAATTTGTAGGAGGAGCCAAGATGTTTGGAAGATCTGTTTCGGTGGCCTAAGCATTGGGTCTGCTTTTTGCAGATAATGAGGTTTTTTGCAGATAATGAGGCTCTTTTGGCTTCATTAGAGTTGTCTGTTGTGAAGATGGAGCTGAGCCAAAAGCCAAAGCTCTTGATTTGCAGGTCAGTGTATTTTTCTACCCTCATCTGTAGTCACACGTTCTGCGTAGTGACAGAAAAATCGAGGTTGCAGATTCACACAACCAAAATGAGGTTCCTCCACAAGGTGTCCAGACTGGACCTTACTCAGCTGTTTCTGAGCTAACCTATGAATGTCTTGGGATTCCCGCTGAGGAACTGACCCAAACAAAAGCAAAATGAAGCTAACTGAATATTTTAAATACAAATGATGTTATGAAAAATATCTGCTTTAATTTATATAATCAAGACAGCCATATTGGATTTTTATGTTTGGTGAGAAACCCACAATATTCACTTGAGATTCTGACTTCCAGTTTCAACCAATTAAGCAAAGCCACTGGATTGCCATGTTGCTTTTTTTGGTCTTTTTTATGATATAACAACTGGCCTAAAGCGCAAACAAACAAACACAAAAAACATCAAAGTTTTGAACTAGGTCTACAGTGCTTATTGTACTGAATATTTTTTCCTCTTGCTATATATTTTTTAGAATTAGTAGGGCTATCTGCTCAGAAAGCCAGCCAGCATCAAGCTCCATAACAGACATCTGACGTATATCTAGCCAACTGTAGGTTTACAACAGCACAGTGTTGATAACAGTAATGTTTTCTTAGTTTCCACATGCTGACTTATGTGTTTCACAACCGGAAACATTTTCAAACCGGAAGCCAAAGTTGTCCTTTTCCATATGCAAGATAAGTGTGTATTCTTTTTCAGCCAGCTGCACTCAGTGATTGGAGACAGGAAGCTGGTTACTCTGGGTCTTTCTGCTGCATCCCATTTAAAGAACTTTTTTTAATGTAGGAAATGCATGACTGGAAATTTTTGTTTAGTTTTGAAAGTAAAACCTTTCTACACCTTGATGCCATCCACCCGCCCTATTAATTGCTTATCGAAGTGACCATTAGTTGCAATCGAAGTGCACTGATCTCAGAACATGAGGATACTTGAAAACTCTTGTCTTGTTTGTAAAGATGCCAGTCCCTTCCTTCAATTGTGCTCCTGCAGCTCACCTTACCTCATGCTGGCAAAATCCAATCGGTGTACCTTACATAGATGAGTTTGCATCGATCTCCCTCGCTTTCTCCACAGCAGTAGACAACAGGTAGGAGGCGGGGTAGCTGCTGCAGTTCGCTATCTTTGATGATATTTAGCTCTAATTAAGTTTTTTCCCCAGAGAGAGAGCTGGAAGGGAGCGAAAGGAGATAAAAAAGAAAACTCTGTAAGCAGAGTGCTGTGCTGCAATCAATCCTGTCTCCTCTTTCCCTCTGCTGCTGAGCCAGGGAGGATGGATGGAAGGCGGCTCTCACATCTGGGCAAACTGGAGAGAAGTAATAAAAGAGCCATAGCTCAAGCTCTACCTGAGGAGACAGAGGAGCGGTGCCTCCATCGTTTGTGGATGTTGTCCTCAAGTGTTTTACAGTGAGGCAATAGCAGCAATTTATTTCTAGTTTTATAGAGGCTTCCTCCACAATAAAGATAGATTTAATGGCAGCAAGTAAATCCCTTTTCCTGAAAAGAATTGAGATTTTATGTGTCAATTATTAGGCTGGTTAGCTCCCTGTGGAGTCCATGCTGGCAACAAAGTGTGTTACTTAAGAACTCAGCTTAGGTTATTAGAAATGATGAGTTTAGAAAAGATGAGGCTTAGCATTTTATTGTTGAGCCAGAGAAGAGAATCTGGTTATTGCAGATGTTTAAATCACACCTTGATTTCAGAGTCTCTTGGCTGTTTTGTTGCTTAATGTGTACGCTGCACGGCAAAAAATGAAAGATGCTCCTCCTCTGTTTCATACCCTCTCCCTGCGTAGGTGTGCAAAGTGCTGAACAGCACCGCCATGAGCTGCTTTGCTCCCTCCCTCATGGCAGAGTACCTCCCAGGTTTGGACGCAGTGAAACACGCGGATGAGTTTGGCTTCATCTTCAACAACGTCCAGGCGCTGCTGGTCTACAACAACACCAACCTTGTATACTACCCAAACCCTTTCTTTGAATCCCTCAGCACCTCAGGTATCCTGGAGCAAAAGCCTGGTTCACCAATCATCCTCAAGGTAAAGGAGGAGGAAAAAAAAAACTTTTTCACAAGTTTTCATGCTATAAAACTTCAATAAGAAGATTTTAGAGCTTAACTGTATTCAACCCTCTTACCTCTGACACCCATTAATAAAATTCAATGCAACAGTCTTCAGAAAGTTTCAAAGAGAACATTAGTAAACTAAATAGCATGATGAAGAACAGTGAACACAGCAGACTGATGACAGATAAAGTTCTGCTAAAATGCAAATCAAGGTTAGTTTATGAATTAACAGTCCAAGCTTTGAACATGTTCATCCAAAAAATGGAAAGAATATTAGATCACTGCAAACGCACCAAAACATGGCCAGACACCTGAGCAGACAGGCAGGGGGGAATTTATCAGAGAAGCTACCAAGGGTCACATGGTAACTCTTGAGAAGCTGCAGAGATCTAGAGCTTATTAGAAGATTCAAAAACAACATAACAAAATCTGCTGACATCACTGTGTTAGGTCTGAGTTGATTGAAAAATGGGTGTTGTCATATAATTTGCAATTTTGGGAGAAAATCTGTTAGAGCCTGTAGAAATGTGAGACTGTGAAAGATGTTCACCTTCCAGCAGGAACCCTAAACACACAACAAAAGCTACAAGAGAATGCTGTGCACCAAGGCATGTAGTCAAAGTTCAGACCTAAAACCAATTGAAAAAATTGCAGAAAAACTGCAGCCTCTCTTAAACTTTAGCTCCTTTGCTGAGGAAAATGTTCAAAGATGGGCTTGTGCCTGTAAGCAGAAGACAGTTGTAAGTCATTTCTCTTTGTTCAAAACGTTACTTGTCTTTATTTTTAATTTCACTGGTTGTGGCATCAGCTAATTTCCATAATAATTTTGTTATTTCTTGGTAACAGAATGTATCAGGTAATATAATTCAGTCATTTGTCTCAATCATCTGCTGTTGCTGCACTGCGAAACATCTAACAATGTCAGATCTAAAAACCATACTTCGCACCAGCTGGGTCTAAACCAGTGGAATGTAATTAGATGGCAGATTGGCTTTTTTGGGCTCATATAAAATCTGGGATTTTTTTTTCTTTCTTTTTTTGTCTGGGTTTTTTTGTGTGTGTGTGTGAGTTTATTCTCTCTGTCTCTCCCTGTATGCCTACAGGGCAGAAACCTGATTCCCCCAGCGTCTGGAGGGGCGAAGCTTAACTACACCGTACTGATAGGCGAGACTCCCTGCTCTGTCACCGTGTCTGAGAGCCAGCTGCTATGTGAGCCTCCCAACCTCACAGGCCAATACAAAGTTGTGGTCAGTATTGCTTTGTTTCCTTCTCTTCTCGTTTGACTTTCTGCGTGTGTATCTTTCTTTGACCCTCACTTTCCATGTATCCCTGTATTTGTATTTTTTTTTCCTCAGTCCCTGGCCTTTACTCTCTATTATTTGTGTTCTCATCATTGCTTATGCAGCTGAGGGAATGGGGTCAAAAGGGAGGGCAGCTCTGGCTGTCAAAAAGTTCCGGCTAAAACCGCAGCAATTATTATTACTTGCCTGCTCAGTTATTGAGTGCATGGCCCACGCTAATTCCCTCTCAACAGCAGCACACAGGTAGCCGTGTGTTTATACTCGGCATCAGTGTAAGCCAACAGCATTCACTCTGGCTTTACAATAATTAGGGTTCTACATGAAGATCCCAATGTGATGCAAGGCAATTTAAAAAAAGAAAATTTCAAATGTCATTGAGTCACAAGAAAAACGATTAATGTTGTAGTTTTTAATCATGTACAACTATTTACAGGTTCAAGTTGGAGGCCTCCACGTGTCTCCAGGCGCGGTGCACATCATGTCCGACAGCCTCCTGACCCTCCCCGCCATCGTTAGCATCGCAGCAGGTGGCGGTCTCCTCCTCATCATCGTCATCCTCGTACTCATCGCCTACAAGCGGAAGTCGCGGGAGAACGATCTCACCCTGAAGCGCCTGCAGATGCAGATGGACAACCTGGAGTCCCGCGTCGCTTTGGAATGCAAAGAAGGTTGATGTCAGAGCCGCACAGCCTGAACTCAGTCAGAGTTCATGCCTGATTTTAAAATGAGAATGCTCATGGACCTTTTAGGCCTTCGTAATCTAATTATACACCATCATTTAACCGCCCGTTCCATAACATATGCAAGTGAGGGGTTGTGAGGAGCACGTTTCCATTGACGATAGAGTAATCACATAAGCATAAATGTGTGTTCGAGAGTAATGTACAGTAAGTAATTTACTGCCGGTTTGTGTTAATAAATTAATGCTGTTAAATTATCTCCAAATCTAGGCCAGTGAGTCATCCTGGTTGTTTATTTCAACAGATTTAGTTAGTTGCCACTGCATGCGACCCATCACGCATTAAATTAGATGTTGGCATTCAGAATATTAGATTCTGAAAAGTGTCTACAGGCCTCGACTCAAACTGGCTCAAAAGTATTTATCATCCAGATCAGGGTTTCCCAGACTTTTCCATGTCATGTCCCCACAAACATCATTAGCTTCTAGGCAGGGAATGCTTTTCCAAACCCACAATGCTACAAAAGCTATAAAACATCAACTTTTAGAATTTTTTTTTTATATCACTTTTTTTTAATATTCAATAATTACTGCACTCATTAGTGTAATGCTGCTTCATAACTTTTGCTTTTAGTTGTATGACTTCTTAGGGTTTTTTGGCTGCTGGTTGTTTTTTCTTTTTTCAGAAACTTGTTCATTTTATGCTTGCTACGCTACCCATACACAATCAGATTTTAATTATTTAAACTTATGTGTTCTATGAATAATTGAAAAACACATATAATAAGAAAAATTATTGGATTGAGTTTTTTGATTTGATTTATTATTATTTTTTTTTATATATATTTTCTTTCCTTCACCCCCTCTTGGCCTATCAGGGGCCCACGGCCCCCACTTTGAAAAACTCTGGTCTAGTCCAAGTAACCCCAACATGATTCCATAAAGAACTAGACTATTCCCCTTTTTAAAACATAGTGTCAAGATATTCAGTATTGTGAAGGCTTGATATAAAATGTCTTCTTTTTTTTTCATAAAATTTTTGTGCAATCTTCTTAGCCACACAATGCTGACCTCTGACTTTTAGAAATAAAACTGAGCCTTACTCAAAAAAGAACATCCAATAATCTTCCAAAGGCTGTGAAATTGATTGTAAGTGTCTCTATTGTTAGGCGCTTAATTCTGTCAAACACTCCTCGGTCCCTTGTGTTTCAGGATAAATATAGGTCCCAGTAGTTAATTTGAACTCTGACTCTTTGCATGCAGAGAGTACTCCTAATCACCTCTGCCTGACCCCCAGTTATCACTGTTAACAAGCACAAAACAATCAGTAATGGAAGGGTCAGTATAGCCACTCATTAAAATGGCAAAATTAGCTCAATCCAGAGGATTTGATCAGCCAGAGAAAACCTTGTTAGCTATCCCCTCCAGCCGCCGCCTGACCAGCTCCCCCAGTGTTATTAAGCTGTGAAAAAAAATGTGAGCAATTGTCAAATGACAGACAGGCGGCTAGACACAGAGGAGGCAAACAGAGAGAATCACACAGGCAGCCTAGGGAAAGGAGAAGATTAATGTTTTAACCATTAGCAGCGACCAGGAGAGTCCTGCCTCGCAGGCCGGATTTAGATAGGTGCCCAGGTTCCCCTGCAAGTCCCTGCAAGTCGCAAGGGTACTGTGAGGCCAGGAGACCAGGACTAAGATGGTATAGCTGGGTTTAGGGAAGGGTGTTAGGGGACCGCTGCTGTTCATGTGATAGGCTACAGGCAGGGAGGCTCCCCAAGGGCAGCCCAGACGAGCAGAAGGGCCCTGGGCCTCAACGAGACTGAGTCAGGATGGAGCCAATTAACTGGCACTCACCTGCAGCCTCACACTGAGACGACACAATCTTTTGGGGCCTTTGCTTTAGCCAATTTATTGTCTGGGAGATAAAAATGAGCTGGGAAAATAGACGCAAGTGTGTGTGTGTTTGTGAAAGAGAGAGTGTGTAGTTTTTTTAAAGAGAGAGATGTGAAAAGCTGAGATCCTCTGACGTGAGGATGATCTTGAGCTTTCTGTCATCCTCATCATGCGGGCAGTAAGCACCATAAAGATAAGAAGGATTCTCTTATTTGGTCCTTGGGGATTAAGGAGCAGTTTTATTTCTAAGATGCATTTCTCACGCATTTCTCAAAATGGTCTGTTTTTCAGTTGTTGTTTTTTTTGTTCCCTCTCTACCAGCCTTTGCAGAGTTGCAGACAGACATCAATGAGCTTACCAGTGACCTCGACAGGGCCGGTATCCCCCATCTGGACTACAGAACATATGCCATGCGAGTCCTCTTCCCCGGCATTGAGGATCATCCTGTCCTGAGAGAACTGGAGGTAACAAACTACAGAAGTTGAAAAAAAAAAAAAAAAAAAATAGGAAGAAAGATAACTGAGACACAAAGGCAGCTAATGCATTAAAAAATGTCAGAGGAGGGTTAGAGTAAGGTTGAAAGAAACAAGGAGAGCTGAGCAGTGTGTCTCATGTCACCATCCCTGCTGTAGCGTAGCCTCCATAACCACAGAATTGCTCAGTGGGAGAAAAGGATACCAGTCTGCCAGTTATGCTTCCTACTCTGTGGTCTGACACGCATGCTTAGTCAGTCTTGCTGGCCAGACTACACACACACACACACATATACCTCACATGAAGGCTCCCTCATGGAAAACAGGGTCCCAGCACATTGCCATTTCATCCACCAGTGGCTGCAGTATGAGGGGTAATGAAGTGAATAATTCCCACTCCTCAAGTAGGAGTGTGGACTCTTCCACTGAGATAAAAACTGTCCGTTTAAGACTTTTTGCTCCGTTTCACGGGGGGATGGCAGGGCTGGGAAATGACTTTGGTTCTCCAGATATTTGCAGCATTTAATTTAGTGGGATGCACAGCGTTCAGATAAGGACGCTGTAAGGAGATCTATAATCGCTACCCATATCTTATTTGAAGATCAACATTTGTGCAGTGGTTTAAGTCGGGCTTAGTTCAAACTTTTTTTAAACCAGTAGATGGGTATGTAAAAAATACAAGAATTACTACCCCATCTCATTCAGTGCCAATATAAAATATATATAGTACAATTCAATCCAGGTCAGTTATATAACATAATCATTTAGTCAGATGAGAAAGTCCAGTTCAACATTTTCATGATAATTGCTGAATTTACGCTTTTTCTGCTCAAATACATGGAAGGAACTACAGGACCAGGCAGTGATGAACTGTGTCTCACTGCCACTGATGGCACTGTGAAAATGGGGAAAGTGAGGCAAACAGTACCATGCCACACTGGTAGGGGGCAGTGCTGAACCCCATTTGCACAACGGGCAACAGATGCGACTCTTCTGTGCATTGAAAAGACTGAAAACAATCGGAAAGCTACAAAAAAAATACAGTTGGAATAGAACCATTGCATGGCAGCCCTCCTCCTTGGTGATTATCTCTATTAATGCAGGCAAATTTTTAAACATCACGGCAAACAAGAGGGAATTTTACAACTGAGTTACAGGGTTATTTATGGAGGAGGATAGGTCACATGCTCATATGCAGGCTGGTGAGATCATTTTCAGTTTTAATGAAAACAAAATTCAAGATCAACCAACAAAAACCAAATAAAAACACATGTAGTAAGATAATAATTTTGATCTTTTAATGACTATTCTTTTGTGTGTTTTTGCCATTAAATTATTTGTTTGTTATTGAGTAGAGCATAATTAAGAGCTTTTAAAATAAGTAATGTGGCAGTTTAGGTCAAAACTCGAACATAAACGTTTGTTTAGGTTTAATATATTTTAATATTTGACTCCAGAGGAGTCGGGAACCTCACGTCACTGGACTGTCAGCACTGAAACTGGAAGAACAGGCAGAAAGAACCACTCACCCAGATGTATTTTCTACTGGAATGAAACACAGACATGCAGAAACTCGGATAGAGGCAAAATTCAAGAAAAATAAAATAAAAGCTATGCAGAGGGCCAGGAGTACTTTCTACTGAAAAGAAAAACTCGGAGTACACACTTTTAAAAGCAGAAATGGCTCCATCAAAAGTTTTCCTTCACTCCCATCAGGGCCTAAAGATCCTGTGATTAAAACTTACTGATAGTCCCGCTAAAAACCTATCTTTTTAAATCGGCTTTTGTTTAATTTTGCTTTGTGTATTTTTTATTCTGTTTGTTGAAACACTTTGAAAAATGCTATATAAATAAAGTTTTACTAACTTACTTACTCATTTACTGTAATCATACAGCCAGACCTTTCCATCCAAAGAACTCCATCAAATAATTTATGCAAAGTTGGAAAAATTTTTTCTTTTCATTGTTAGATTTATTTCTTGAAATCATGACATGACTGAAAATGAAATGCCTTACTGAAGACACAATGCTTTTCTATTGGGGCTGTGGTCAATAACTGAGTCTCTTGAAAATATGAGCGATCATTTTGATGCCCTTGGAAAAATGTTTTTTTTATTAGACTTGGTCCCAATAAACTATGAAGCGCACCATAGTTGGGAAGAAATTGCTCTATTATCAGTCATAACCAGGGAATAACGATGGGTTCTCATTAACCTCTGCATGTGTTGTGTCTCCTTCTTCGTCTTCAGGTGTCGGGCAACGGCCAGCAGAATGTGGAGAAGGCCCTGAAGCTGTTTGGTCAGCTCATCAACAACAAAGTGTTCCTGCTCACCTTCATACGAACGCTTGAGATGCAGCGCTCTTTCTCCATGAGGGACCGCGGCAACGTGGCCTCGCTCATCATGACGGCCCTGCAGGGGCGTCTGGAGTACGCCACTGATGTTCTCAAACACCTGCTGTCGGACCTGATCGACCGCAACCTGGAGAGCAAGAACCATCCCAAACTGCTGCTGCGCAGGTAACTCGCATCGATTTGCTTCGCCTAAAAGGCTTAAGTTGTTTATCTATTGCACTTCATTAGGCAGGTTTATAGAAAGCATTACTTTGAAAGGCGCTAAAGTGAACAAAGAAAAGCTATTCTATTCATTTCTGTTTTCATTCTGACTTTAAAGCAGTTCAAGGAGGTAACACAATCAAAGAAGTTCAGGAACAAAACATAAATAAAAGCCTCTTTGTTATCATATTCCTATCATAATTAGGAAGAGCTTTAATCCTTTGTAAGGCTGTTTGTGTTATGTAACCGTTTCTGAAGTTTAATTTAGACAAAATCGAACACACACAGGCTTATTGTGGATCCTGCCTCCTGTGTGGTTAGTTGTGCAGACACCAAACGTAGAGTCCTCATTTAAAACCATGGGAAAAAGTGTGGAGCCAGCAGGAGGATGTTGATCCGTATTGACAGACAGATGAGGATTCATTTAGAGCTGCATGTTCCTTACCCTTTTTCCTTAATGCATTCTGATTTTCCCGAGGAGAGACATTTCACAGAAAAGGGCTTGTAATAAGAGCTATTGTACATCTTCAGTTTGCCGAGATAAATGACATGTAATATTCACATCAGAGGAAACATCTGAATTCTCTACATTCTCTCTGTTTCGGTCTCTCCCACTGCTCGCTCTTAATGCCAGTCTCACTTATGCTTCAGGCTCGGTCTCCTTATGAAACATTCAGATCTAGTTCAACTTAACTTTTTTCGCTCTCTCTCCTCCTCTCTTTTTGTGGATCCAGCATACATTGTGCTGCTCGGGAGCTGGGGGATGATGTATTAAAATTTTAAACACCTACCGAGTCCTTTCCTCGGTGTCCTCAGCTACTTTTGTTGGCTGTGTAGACAGGAATGGATGGACAAACAGCAGCCAGCTCAAAAGATACGCACCAAACGCATAGAAACCTGAAAAGCCCAACTGTTGGGTTTGATTTTGATTATGTTTACATGACTAACAGGCAGAGACAGTGACAGCAGGCAGATGCTATAGTTTAGACAGCATGTTCATTCTAATGTTCCTTTATTGCCTGTATTTGAAAAGTCAACAATACGAGCAAATAGCTGCAAGGCAGAAACCATTGCTTAGGAACAGAGGGGGTGAATGAAGGCAGCGTAGCTTCAAACGACCCAGATAAAGTTATTCCACATGACAGCAGGATCCCGCGTCACCTCTAAGTTTTCATTATCTCATCTCATTAGAAACACAGTGGTACATAATCCTCAGGTTTGTTCTATTGCTGCCTGGAGGGGCACATGTCCTACAGTTTTTACATATCTTCCATTTTATGTGAGGAATTTAAGGGATTACAGATTTGGCACGGCTCTTTGCTGTTGTTGCCGTCTTTATCGCTTATTTAGAGCAAAGCCGACTGCCGAGCCAGTCGACTGATGTACGCGCATTTAACCAGCACATAAACACTCTCATCT
Source organism: Poecilia latipinna (assembly GCF_001443285.1). Lineage (NCBI taxonomy): Eukaryota > Metazoa > Chordata > Actinopteri > Cyprinodontiformes > Poeciliidae > Poecilia > Poecilia latipinna. Next base: position 42,561 of record NW_015115448.1, read on the forward strand.
GTGATGATAATCAAACGGAAGGTGTCATCAGTTTGCTTGCATGCGGTGTGTTTTGTTTTCTTTTTGGTTATCATTTTTTGAGTGTACTGGTGTTGTGAAATATTAATTTAACCCTCTATGCCATGGCTTTTTTATTTTTTTGGGGAAAAAATATTTTCCTGCATTCTTTGGGAGCTTGTTGGCCCTTAATTACATATCAATCATAAAATCGGACCCTGACACCTCCCGGAACCGGGTTTAGGTTTGTTGCCTCAGGGCAACATTGCGTTACAAGGGGTCTAAAACGCCAAGATTTCTACAGTGTTTATGAGAAATGAAATACAAATAAAATAAAAACTATATTCATAAAAAACTTTTTTTTGACAAAAATAAATCAGACATGGTTCCAACTCACCAAATATAAAATAAACAACTAACTTTCATTAATGAATGGTACATTTGCGCAAATTACTAAAACGAGCATTTGTGTGTTTGTACATGTGTATGTTTGGCAGAGTTAGAATCACTAAGGATGTTGAAATCAGTCTTTTTCTCTATTATATGTTAAACATCAGGAAGGAATTGCTTGCTGATGTAAAAAAGAGTGTATATCACATTTTTGGCACCTGATTATTGGCGTACCTGGGAATCTCCATCTGTTTATCTGATTATCTATGGGTTGTAGCGACCGGATTCACATCAGTGACAGGATTTAGGGCTGCAGGTTCTTTTTATAAGAGTTTGTAGTTCTGATTTTTTTGGTAAAATTTGAGCCAAGCAAAGGACAACATTTCCACCAGCTCCCATATCTGGTAGATTTGGTGGTGGTACGGCTCGCCCTGTGTAGATTTTCAAGTTGTAAGGAACACCATCTGCACCAGCCATATGAAGTACCCTGCAGACCCGTATATTTGGGTTTAGCAGGTATTGCTTCAGTCTTTACCTGCCTTGGAATGGGGCCATTTGTTCATTGATGACCAGCTCTTCACCCTTTGGGACTGAAGTCAGTTTTGAGGATAAACAAACAATGAAATAATGGTTGTACAGTGGATCCTCATGTTTTCATTGGGAATCACCCCAGTTTATGAACCATGCACCTTTTGTCCATAAAACGATCTTGCATCCATCTCCTGTTGCTGTTAGTCAATAATAAAGTAAAAAAATTGGCAGTGATAATTATTTGTAATCAATTGCATATCATCGCATTAGAATAATATTGTCTCAGCGAAAGGGCCCTAACTGAGCAATGTTGCCCTGAGGCAACAAACAAAAAAACACAGTTTTAGGATATAAATTATAAAAAAATTGTCTTGAAATGATCTATAATGCTTCTTTACTTACTCAGAGATATTAAAATATTTTTAGTTAGAGTGACCCAAATTTAAACATGAAGAAAAGTAATGTATAACTTACAAGTAGGAGGCAAGATGTAGCATCCACCTCCGCTTCATAAAAAGGACTGCTCCTCTTCTAAGTAAAAGGTCACTTGAACCTCAATACCTCTTTTATTTGAACAAAAATATGTCTGGAGGTATTTTAAATCATTCCCCCCAAAATAAAATTACAGCGCAATGTGAGGTACAGAAATGTGGTTTGTTGCCTGAGGGCAACGCCATGCCATTACACCACAGAACTGCTTATTGGTAATTGAAGTAAAGTAGCTTCGATTTCAAAGAAGCCTACATTGAAGTCGATTGGCAAATGAACC
>NW_015115448.1:48787-70799 GCF_001443285.1 Poecilia latipinna
GAACCTATTTTAAGTCAATCATGGCGGCCGGGCCTTGAGTTTGACACGTGTCATAGAAGGTTAAAACATTTTCAGTTATTTTGTACAAGTTTTTTTTGCTTTTTATTTAGTTAAATTTGCACATATAAATCATCAAACAAATGTTGGCTTCAGAAAAAGATAACCTTAGTGGATGTAAAATGAAATTTTCAAATGATGATTTGAATTTATTATGAAAAAAGTAATCTAAACCAAACTATGTGACATAAATGCAGTGGTTACTTGTGTCATCCATGGTATCAAGCAATCGAAAAGGAATTTTGGGCAACTCTACTTCATATAATTGCTTCATTTCACTCCAATTTGAGGTTTTTAAAAGCAGTACTGAGATTTCATGCCGGTTGTCACAACATCACAGGGTCTGAACTTTGATTAGACCATTCCACAGTTTCCTTTTCTGGTATTCCAGGTTGGTCTTGCCAGTGTTCTTAGGATCATTATGCTGCTTAATAACCTAAATGTCCTTCAGCTTAAGGTCATGAATTGATGACCGAGCAAGTTCTTTTCCTCAGAATGGGTGCCACAAGATTTTCTGGTATAGAACAGAATTTATGGTCAAATAAGTTTTCCAGGACCTAAAGCAGCCAAGCTGCCTCAATTATGGTTTGATTGTCTGGAATGCTGATCATTTCACACCAGATGCACGTCTTCTGAACGTTTTAATTTAAGTACCTGCTAGTAAAAACATGTGGGGTTGAATTTACGTCAAAAAGGAAATAAGTGAAATTGTATTCCAATTTTTCTATCGTTATGGCAAAAAAAATAAATAGATAAAAAATTCCACAAACTAATAAGCTGCTTTTAGCCATGTTAGATGTATGTGCTTATAATGAGGGTAATGGTGAAAAATTACATCACAATGATGCTATAATTGAATTCAGTTTTACAGACGTTAGCCGCAATTTCAAGAAGAATGTATTGTCATTGAGAAAATGGCAGAACAGAAAATGCAAGGGTTTCCTGTTTTTGTAATGTTGTTTCGAATTAAATTCTTAATATTAAACTGGTTCATTGAAGAGACACAAACAAGAAGGCTGTTTCTACATTTTTTGTTCTGTTAAGGCAGCAGAAAATTACAACTAAAAGGAGGAAGATTATCTACCAAAAATCTGAATATTTTAGTAGATAATCCAAAATATCTACCAAATCCTTGGAATGTAAAAATATTTTTACATTTCTGCCTGAAATGTAACTTTACTTCTTGTCTAAATAGCTCTATGCCTGCTAGCAAACCTGCTGCCCCATGAGAACTTATGTAAGCTTACTGTCCGCTGAAGGTCAATAGAAATTTTAAAGTAAATATTACATGAATTCCACATAAATACTGTGGCTTTTAAAACCCATGTTGTATTTATACTGAAATTACTAAATGCATAGACTCTACTCAATAATTAAATGACTTCTGAAGGCAAATTGTCCTTAAACAAAGCCACCCCTTTGATTTTCATAGCAAAATTCTGAAAACCAAATATGTGGTACTTTGTGTTTGCCTAGTGCATAAAATTCAAATAAAATACATTCAAATTCATGAGGCAAACAGTTTTATTTGCCAAGTACTGTATGTTTGCTTAGTTAAATTACCTTTCTTTCCTTCTGGAGGCTCAGAGTATATCTGAGAATTACAAAACGGATGAATGAGCAGGATGAAAAACAAATCATTGGTTTTCAACAAGTAATTAATTTAAATAGTTACACAGAATTCAGCTCGACTTGCGTCACTGGCAGTGAGGTATGTGTTTAAATGCCCTGGAGAAAAGTATTGCTTCTTACGTGCCTACTCTTTTACCCATCCAACACATCAGACGAGTGGAAATACATCTGTAGCATTTGCTGTATCTTACATTTACACAGAAATGATATGAAAACCTCCAGTCCATTAAGTTAAATAACATCCTTCCTACCTTCTCTGAAGTGTTTTCTTTTTTCAGGGAAGTGTGAGTTTCCTTTAGTATTTAAAGATTTCAAAGGCTTTCTGGGTGTTGAAAATAGATTTTAGTTTATAAACACTACTATTTTTTCTAAAAGCTTTTTGAAAGAAGCATCTAGGTTTTATGATTGATTTCCTCACTCTTTACTGCATTAAGGAGAATCGATGCAGCACCTGGCACCTTGTGATGTTTGGATTTTATTTAGTGGATCTGGATTTTCTTTTCTCTGCTTATGCATAACATAATCCTCATTTCCACCCATGTCTTTTGTCACTGGCTTTTCTTTCTGCTTATCATTTAAAGTGCAAACTCTAAAAAAAAAAAAAAAAACATAGCAGAATAGTCACTTCCTTTTTCTGTTAAGATCTTTTACCCATTATCTCTATCATATTAACTTTTGCCATTCCTCACCCAGTTTCTTTGTCTTGCTCTTAATGTTCTTTAAATGGAACAACAGAACATTTCGTCTATCACCTTGAGACTCTTCAATCTTATCTTATTTTTCTTCTCAGCATTTCCGTAATGAGATTTCCGCCCATGCAGAGCTTTGGTGTACGGCATTATTCAGAGCATGAGTATTGTGTTTAGCATTAGTTTCATTGAGAGACATTTCAGTGGCTCCTAAAATATCCACCCATGCACCCTCACAACCATTAGGAAATCCGAGATGGGGTCTGCTCTTAAACACTTTGTGGCATAATGAAATCCTGATGTTCATTAATGAAGCTCAATTAAGAGAGAGAAGGAAGCAGAGGAAAATGAGGAGGACAAGAAGGAGAGGAGAAGGAGGAGAACAAAGTGCTTCTCCCTGCCGACATTCAAGAGAAGAGATATTAAGGGGGAGTCGGCACAGCCCCCGCACAAAAGGCTTTATTTGACTTCCTTCTTCGAGACTTGCTGAGCTTATTAAAATGCTTAATAGGTTCCATTAACTTCTAACACACGCAAGCCTCATAAAAGCAGGAATGGGAGGGGGTTGCACAGTAAGCATAGCAGTGAGGGGTGGGGGGTAAATCCTTGTAGAGGAAGGAGGGCGATTACAGAGGGATTTGGGGCATTGTCCAGAAAGATTCACAATAAATTAAGGCGTGTTCAGCATGAAAACACAACCCAAGGCTCTAATGGCTCCTTCACATGTTTTCAAACTGAGACGCTTTACTGTGCAGCACGTTATTGTACATCATTCTGCTCTTGTGAACTCTTTAGATGTCTTTCTTTGTCCGGTCCCCAGACATCATCACCTGTGTTTGTTTATAAATGCAAATACAGACCTGGTGAAATGTGTAGATTTTATTTGAATCCACACACAGTAAAAGTTTAAGTACAGAAAGCACATGCTTGTTGTGGCATATTTCTGGCTGAATGTATGACAACGCTGCTTAGAATAACCGATGGGGTTTAACTTGGTTGATATCTAGGCTTTTAAGGACAAACCTTTGGAAGCCCATTCAGGAAACCCAAATTGTTAATTCTTAAACCAATTTTGATCTGTGTTCGTAATTTGTGTACACTTTCATCCCAGCTACATCCAAGCTGTATGCATATGACCCAAACTATCACACTCATAAGACAGGAAATTGTTTAGGAACGACCCAGAAACCACCAAGACTTAAGCATTCCAAATCTGAAAGTCTTTAAACCCAGATTATAGTCCACAATGTGACATGTTTTCATCAGCATGTGCTGTTAAAGAGTCCTAAACCAAAGCCAGTGTACCAAAATCAACAACTTTGACTCACTGAAATATGCAGTTGCTTACATGGACAAGCCAAAATGACTTTTAGAGAAAATTGTGATGTTCAGACAAACCCATAGTTGAGCTATTTAGACACAATGACAAGTAGTATGTTTGAAGATCTCCAAATTTAGGCTTTCGACCCTACGATCATTGTACTGTATTGATTGGTTTGTTTTCAAATGTTCTGAAAGCAAAGCAGAATAAAGAACTGCTGTCATCAAGTTCTATAACTTCTTCTCAAATCAACAGCTGGTTGGTGGAAACTTGGAAATAACGGTGGCTCATAATAATTCCACAATAATTCCAATCTCTCATCGAAACGCCTCTTGAAATAGATGAAACATCAATGTTTACCAGTCACACATCCCATAAGATTTGTGCTTTACTCATCCTGCATTTACAACAAGCAACTAACAGGAGCTGAGAAATCTTTAACAAGCTACAACTAAGTGAAGTTACACTAATAAGCCTGCAAAGAGCAAAGTCAGAAGTCTTGAAGGATTTTAAACTGGCAACAGTTCAAAATAAAATGCAAGGTTTACTTTGGGCTTTGGCCTCTAATTAGTTATTTAGTTGGTTTAGATCAGGCTTGGACACGCGGTTTAGGCTGGGTCGGGTCAGAACCTTTAAGCCTAATCTAAACTCTGCGTCTGCCCCGTTGTGGTAAAGTCGGCTCCTGCAAATAAATTAGTTCAAATGAACTCCACCCAGAAGAGTGGTCAAATATCCAACCACAGATATACAAGAAGCTTCTTAATGCCAACAGAAAGCCAGTGGTTAAGGTGTAGTTTGCAAAGAAACTTTAGAATTTCCCCAACAGAGATTTCTGTTTATATTGAGTGAGTATAAAACCTGCATCTGTGCATCAAATTCCTGTTATTTTACTTTGACAAAATAAGATTTTAAATACATTTCCAAAATAGATAATCAATTGATTGATATTGAGTAGAAGAGAGAAATATGTTTGCATCTTCCTCGCTATATGAGGAGTGTTTATTCTCCCATGCTGTATGTTAAATGGTTGAACTTATCTACACCACCTCCCGTCAACCCTTGCCCAACCCCCTGCTGAAGCATCACACTTAATGTGCTTTCATCCAGTTCCTCTCTTAGCGAGATGCCAATAGACTGGCCAGTGGACTCGTTCACAGGGGAGTAGCCTCCGGCTCTGGGAGACATCATCAAAGCTCAGACAGTCATACATCATTCAAAACAAAATATAACCCCAGCTTTATAGTTGTGCAACTGAGAGGGGGAAAAAATCCACGAGTTGAATTGTAAAATATGAAAATCCTTAATCTTTCCTGTTTTAATGAGAAATGGAGAATGACTGACACTCTTCCTCATCTCGGTGACTAAATTGTTAGCTAGCGTGACCTCGCTGACTCAGACAATCCTTCTGGTGCTTTTGCCTCAGCCCCAGATTCCTGCTTATACACCTTAAACATGACTTAACGCAATTACCTCCAATAATAATAGTAATCTCGCTTCAGGTATAATCATCCCCAGCATTGTTGAGGGTATGGAAGCCTTCTAACTCGCCTTTAATACCTTGCTGCTTCGATTCACGGTAATCCGCAGGTCAGCCTGGGTCCTCTGCCATATCCACCAGAGTAATCACAGTAATTTACTGTTGCATAAAGGGAACTTTTTTAATGCATTGTCCCTGAAATTGGCTGCGATCACATACAGAGCTTTATGGCAGGGCTCCCTTGCAACCAGGTGGAAATCATAAAGCGTCAGTCTTAAACACAGCAGATACACTTTATTGTGGATGTTAGTTGTGCTATCAGTCGCATTCAAGCAAAGAGGATAAATAGCAGTACTTTTAGTTCAGACTATGTTGTAGCACACAGTAGATAAACACTATTTTAATCTCAAGAAGTGTGGTATTTAATTTTATTTTCACTTGTGTATACACAAGAAACCTGCTTTTTTAGTATCTACCTTAGCTTGTTTCGCACAAAGACAATCTAATACAAAGAGAGCCTCTCCTGTGTAATTTACTTTTCAGGGCCTTTTTATTGCTATGCAACTATTTCTCAAAGGCTCCCATTTTTGTTATATAAATTCACTCCAGAAAATATCTTTTTTTTTTTTTTTTTTTTTTTTTTTTTTTTTTTTTTTTTAAGATTACTGTTCTTAAAGTACCAAGGTGTGTCTTATATGTTAAAATATGCACAATATTATAAGATTATAAAACCCACAGTTGATGCTGATATGATGACTCAGTTTATTTTTCACAATTATCTTATCTAACTTATGTCATAAAAATACCAAGATAATGTTTTGTGTTGGAACATCAAACTGGAAAAGATCTGTTTATAAGTTAAAAATAACCTAATGATAGCTCTAACAACTACTAAAAAAATAAGGTAGCTGTCTATTAGTAATGTAAATTTGACTGACATGAATGAGGATGCTTCAATCAGCTTGTTTTAACACTGACCAGTTTAATTATGAGGCTCTTATGTAATTACAAATCGATTATGTCAGTTCCTCCGGGGAGAATCGTGTTATGGATTTTCTTTTAGTTTTGCATGTTCTGCAAATGGGGCTCCATGATGGCACTGCTGCTTGCACTGTTGCCTTGTAGCAAGAAGGTTCTAGGTTCAAATCCCAACTCAGGACTTTGCAGGTTCTCCGCCGTATGTGGGTTTTCTCCGGCTTCCTACCAAAGTCCAAACAACTGGATGCATGGAAGTTCCGCATCCTCCATATAATATTTCTGTTTGCCAAGGTGACTGGATGAGAAACATCTGAACTTATGCATTCAAATGGTTTCTGGTCCTCAAAACGAAGTCATAAATTAACAAAAAGATAATAGTTGTTAATCAATCAGCGTTGCCTTATCTCAATGCAGTGAAAATCAAAAAAACTACACCTGTATCTCCACTTCACCCCAAGCTCAACCTAATATTGAAGTCTTTTACTTGAACCTCGTGATGATTTATAACATCAAGATAAGGTGGCGATTATTGCCATTGTTGCAAGTAGTTAATTGTCTATTCAGGGGAAACCCAGAACTTTAAGCATTTTTTTACAAACTGAGTCAACAGCTCATTTTCGCTATTCTACTTTGTGTGAATATAACAAACTCTTTCATCTAAGCTTTGTGCTCATTAGTAGTTGTATTTTTTATTTTTTTATTTAATTCCTGTTCTCTTGTGATTCGTGATGCTGCTAATGAGGTAGATGTAGAGATATTTGTTTGGCATTTAGAGCAAAAAACGAGCAGAAATTATGAAAGGGTACAGAGTTGTGCTGCGTGGTAGAAATAGTCGGAGGTCAGTGCACTCTTGTGGTTTTTTTTTTTTTTTTTTTTTTCTTGGACAATCAAGCCCAGCAGCAGGCTGTAGCTCCATGTGTGATTGACTGGGAAGGGCAGTGGAGGTGGGGAGGAGGATGGGAGGAAATGAGAGGAGAAGAGATCATTTTGGCTGCGATCAGGCGTTACCTGGCTGTGACAGCTCTCGTCTCTCTCAACAGCTGAGGCTTGTCACAGCTGCTGATGTCCCACTGTGTTGAACCGCACATGAATAATCAACTGCACGCGTGCCTGCTCTGTCACACACACACACACACACACGCACGCATGCACTTATGTGCAGAGATGCCCCCTGTTTGCTCTGCTCTGTTCTCTCACTGTGACCACGGGGTTGTAGGCAGTATACAAGCAAAACCAAAGGCGGCTGCTCCATAGCCAAGATGTCAGAAATCTCCCTTAGGTTTTCTCACAACCTCATGAATTATGGAAGTCTGTTGTTTTCTGAATGTTTTGACTTATTGAGAGCGAGACAAAAATTACATTTTGTTTTGATTCTGCTTTATGTAATTTCAGAACAGAGTCGGTTGCTGAGAAGATGCTCACGAACTGGTTCGCCTTCCTCCTTCACAAATTCCTCAAGGTCAGTGCGCCAACAAATGTGCGGAGGTGTTTATATATGCACATGCAAATCCATTCTTTGTATCTTTTTAATAAAGCCTCCAGATTAAAGATGTGATTATGCAGTTTTGTGTTTTCAGTCTGGTGAGGTTTCTTTTTTCCACGCCGTGGTGCTCTGTCATGTGTGAACCTGTGGGTTTGTCTGTCTGCGCGCGTGCGCTTTTGCGTGTTCACAGGAGTGTGCAGGGGAGCCGCTGTTCATGCTGTACTGCGCCATCAAGCAGCAGATGGAAAAGGGGCCCATTGACGCCATCACCGGAGAGGCCCGCTACTCCCTGAGCGAAGACAAGCTCATCCGCCAGCAGATCGAGTACAAAACCCTGGTACGTCACACACCAGCAGACACAGCAGAAGTTTGCACAAAGGCTTGCAGACGTGGACAAACATGATGCTGCCAAGCTGACACGTACACACACAGACTCAAGTGCTTCTTTTGTTTTAAGTAGAGGCCCACAGCTGACTGCATCAGGGTTTTTTACTTATTTCACATTTTCCATTTTTAAAATGACATTGGAGAGTATATATTGTTGTTGTTTGTTTATTTCAAAAGGGACAAAGCACATCTGTCATCTATATAATATGCCAGAGTTGACCATAAACGCTAGTTTTTATCTGTAATCCCTCAATCAATATAAATACAATACATTATAGTGCAATACAGACAGAGAATAATAAAAATTATAAATAAAAAGCTTTTTTTTTTATCAGGTTACAAATTTTAAATGTAATTTAAATCTACTTTAAATAAGCTTGATTGATTGTTCCCAAACTTTACGCATTGCAAGAAGCACATTGCTTCATCTGAAAATAGTTTAGCACATCCAGAAACCTGTCACCCAAAACTAACAAACAAAACACACACAGAGCATTAATCCGATGGTGATCGCAGCTGCAGCAAACCACAACTGAGTTGAGAGAATCTGTTCAATCTTTTGACAAATATTTGTCATGTGCTGCACAAACCATATCATACAGAGAAGCTGGTCAGTTTTTCTGACTAAAAGGAGAGCTAAAAGCAGGAAAATCCTGGACTGAAGCCTGTAGAACCTGTGTGAGATTTTTCCTCCTAATAATCCTAATCCAGACTTAAAACGAATAAAAAATCTTTGGCATGGCTTAAAAATTGATTCCCATAGACACTTTCCATCTAATCTGACTGAACTTGAGGTATTTGGCAAAACTGCAGTTCTAAAACAGATACACTAAATAAAATGCATCAAAATGTGTTATTCTTTAGCATAAGAAGGTTCAAAGAGCATGAACGCCTTTGTAGAGCAGTGTAGCTGTGTTTCGCTGCACTACCTTTGGGAGGAAAATTAAGCATTAGTCCCACAGGAAGCCATGTTGGTCCAACATCAGGGTAGGTGGTTATAGACTGAAACAAACCAAACAAACCTCTCCTCACGTTCTATCATGAACAGATAGAAAAAGGAAAGCTCTCACACAACCAGCATGTGACATGACAATGCTCTGATTGCTCTGACTGGGAATTTGGCTCATTATGTGCTAATGCCCCGGCAGTGCTGGAAATTGGTGTCCCGCCGAAGGTGTGAAATTAGATTTTGGGATGCCAGTAAGAGCGGAAATGGTTTCTCAAAGCTCCTGCTACGTTCCAAGGAGACTCTAATGAGGGAAAAGCCACAAGCTGGACCCGCGTCCAGTCAGGAACCAGCTTTTTCCTCCTCCCCTCTTGTGTTGTTTCACTCTCTCTCCCCCTCTCTGTTCTCCCCTTTTTCATAATCCAGATCCTAAACTGTGTAAACCCAGACAACGAAAACAGTCCGGAGATTCCCGTGAAGGTGTTGAACTGCGACACAATCACACAAGTGAAGGAGAAGATACTTGATGCGGTTTATAAGAACATGCCCTATTCTCAGCGGCCGCGGGCCGTCGACATGGACTTGGGTAAAGAGCCAAACACACTGAACACACGATTGAAAGACACACAGATCCATCAGACAGGTGTAGAGTCCTTCACACCTACAGATTCATGAATTAGTAAGAGAACACCCGAGCATGGTGGACAGATAATCAGTGCGATAAAGCTGTGCTCCAGCCTCCCAGCCAGCCTCAGTGAGCTGACTGGCATGTTTTCCACACCTGCCGGTGCCAACAAGCCTCAAAAGATTTAAATAGAGAATTGCGTCTGATGATGCATGTTTTTACATCTTGGATGTGGCCGACGCAGGTAAGAGCTGACCGTCTGGCTCAGCCGCCTCAAACTAAACTCCACTCCCACACAGTCTGCCACTGCCATCCTCTGCTGTCCGTGCCTCGCCTCCCATCAGTCTGTCCCTCACCATATTTTCTTTTAACTTCACATAAGTGTGCAGAACAATAGCCCCCACTCCCCCACCCCCCAAGTCCCATGCTTATTTCAAATGAGCACGCATCTGTGTCTTTACAACACTCCCATCGGATAATTGCTTGAAAGTGATTGCATCTGTGTGAGACTGTCTGCAGGTGTACAATTCTCTTTAAAACACAGATTTGTGGGTAGTTTGAGGCCATGTTGTGCCAGGCAGAGGCATCGTGTGGTCATCTGGACGAGACACGCAGCAATAACAACCCGGTCAACAAGGGGAAAATCAGTGATCATTCCCAGTATGAGGCCTACATTGGTTATCCGCCTCTCTGTGACTACCCTTATTATCATTTTATTACTGCACAATGATGCCTCAGTCACTGCCCTCCACCAGTGCTGCTCGGTGTTTTTACCTGTTACATATGGTTCCTTTTCTGCTTGCTTTTGAAAGGAAGTAATTTTCTCAGAGCTTCCGTCTCAATCTGATCTTCCTTTCTTCCCCGCAGCGATGGCTCTGCTGCTGCTGCATTTGTGACACTTGTACCAATTAAAGTGTGCAGGCTGCCTAAATATGCATCTTTCAAATGTTCTTGTGGAATGTTAAATTAAGATGCATATCAACCTCTGTCTGAGGACACGCAGGAATCTTGCAGATATCTACTCATTTGTGTGCATGTGGAGCTGTGTCTCAACATTTTTCCACAAAATGATGTCTCCTGTTCAGCCTTGTTTGAAACTTTGAGCCATCAGCTGATATTTTTTATTATTTTATGGTCATTTTTTTGGTTGAACCAAAATTTCTAATGAAATAGATGTGACTTCACACATCCTAATACCCAAAAACACACTTGAAATTAACTAAACATATACAACATTTATCCACTAATATTCTAACTAACATATGAGACCAAGCTGTTTGTAGCAGAAACTTTATCAGAGTCCATATATCATGTTCGTGCTCCATCTGACTGAATGAAAATGATTCAGAATCCTCATCTGAATTCTTCCAGTCACTTGTCCAACATGTTGTTGATGTAAGCAGACAAATCAACCCCAAATTAGCTATTTTTGTGCCAGCTGTCATCGTTTAGCCATTTCCTGGCAACCCCTATGATCAGGTGAAGATCGATAAGCAGGAATATATATATATATTTTTTTCCTTTTCTTTTTGGCTAACGTTTTGGTCGGTGAGAGTTTTTCAGGGAGCTAAAGGCTTATTGGAAGGCTGAAGTTGTCTTCACCTGGAGCCAGCTGGAACAAACCCAGGAACATAAGTAGAGGCAAAGAGGTTGTTGGTCCCCCTGCCTTGTAGAACTGCAGCCAGAGGATGAGGGAGGAGAAGTGTTGTAGAGTTCACTTAATGTAGCAGAACTCAGAGAGAGTGAAACAGAGCCGTGAAGTTTGCTACTTGGAGCGGGAAATGTGTGTTTTACGAGCAGAAAATATGACTAAAAATTATATAGACAATACATGGAGTTATTGTTTTCTATGACGGTAGGTCAGGACTGAGCCACATAGGAGCTGACTTATTTATTTTCATGTTTCTCTTATTATGTTTCTGTTTGTGTGTTTCCGTCATCAGAGTGGCGTCAGGGCCGAATGGCTCGTGTGGTGCTGCAGGATGAAGACATCACCACTAAGATTGAAAATGACTGGAAAAGACTCAACACACTCTTGCACTACCAGGTAAGCACTTGAATAAGTTTGGTGTTTTTCTCCCCCTAATTGACTCTGAAACTTCTTTTTGTCAAGAAAAACCTAATTTGTGTCCAACTTTTGCTTTGGGTTTTATTATGGAAATTGTTCTGCCCACACTAGCAAACTTTGAAATTTCCTGCTCTTGACTTTAAGGCAGCCCAATTTTCAGTCTCTCATTTGCATGCTCATAGCTGGTACACTCGGAGTGACTCACGGAATAGAGGACAATTACTGTACAGGTGGCAGGAGAGGTGAATTCTCCCCATCACAGCTGACATTTCTCCCGCCTCCCTGGAACGATGAGGCGACAGGAGCGTCTCTTTACTTTCCCCTCTTTCTCACTCCATCCCTGCACCAGTAACAATTTGTCCTCCTTTGGGGGCACGAGTTCATCTTCCGCCCCCTGTTTAATAGACGGAAGAGAACTGAACTAAAGAGGAGGACAGCTGGGAACAAGAAGAGATTTTTCAGTGGAGTTTACGGCAGATGAATGAAGGAAAGCTAAAGTGGAAGTTGGCAGATGCTCGAAAGAAAAGGAAACAAAGACGGAAACAGGCGAAGGAGATGGGAAGTTGGTCATCTCCACAGGTCATGAATCTTTTGCAGCGCCAGCTCAGCGGTTCCTCATTACTTGGCCGAAGGGTGCCATCTGTCTAAAGGCTGCATGAGCTTTGATTCAAGACTACCTGCGGGAGGAGCAGAGGCTGTGGCAGCTTTGGTTAGAATTGCAGATCAATACTGCGCAGCCTGGAGACACCAGTAAAAAGGGATGAGGTGGCAAAACTGAAGCCCTCACAACAGGGAGCTGCTGTGAACTCCTGCCCCTCAGGAACGGTGGGAGTAACTTAGCAGATGTGGGAGTCATTAGAAGACGGGACACATCATAGTGTCCTTCACACAGGACTTGGCACCATGCAGGTTCTGTTGCCCCTTTGTCTTTTCACCCTCCTTTCTGCCTTTACTGTTACTTTTTTTTGACTTTGGCCTCATTTACACTTTACTTCTTAAACATTTCACCTCACTGCAAATAGATCCAACATCGCTTCCTTTTCTCTCACACATTCACAACCCTTCCATTCTGATTTGAATGGAAGTCGATGAAACTTCTGGGGTGCAACAGCAGCAAGCTGTTGTGTTTTGTACGTTTCATGTACCTGAGCATTTTGGCAGACAATGAAAACAATTCAATGAAGTCTTTCATGAAGATTATATAGAAAATGGTGAAGGAACCAGACTCTTACTTCCACCTGTAACTGGTGAAGTGGATAAATAACTTCAGCAAAGTAGGTTTGCTGTAAAATTTTCAGGTGAGTTTTTATTGCTACTATTATTATTATTATTATTATTATTATTATTAATTGTTGTTCTCATCGCTAGTAGTTTATTTGGTGTTTGTAAATGACATGTAAAATTTAGGGAATGCTTAACTTTAACAAAGTAAAAATGTCTGCAAAACACTGAATAGCACAATAATAATCAGCATTCTGAAAATTTAATAAAGGTTTAATATAATTTCTGGTATGAACTTTGGTCTTCTTGCTGCCACTTCAGCACAAAACAACAAACCTGAACCTGATGTAACTTACTTTCGTCTCCTTACATCAAACCATTTCTGTATAACTCTGCTAATCGGAGACCAGAAACAACACCGAATGATGGCTTGTCATAATTTCTAGGATATCTGTGCATTTTGCTGCTTTAAACACAAAAGCTTCATTGACTCCCATTAAAACTGTAGCGTATGGCTTGAATGCAGGGGTTCAGTACCCAGACGTGTTGTATCTCTGCTGAACAGTGACGGTTCCCCCTCTAAGCACCTCATCTAGGTCTCTTCTGTGTTTCCCCTTGGTGAAGCAGCTCAGTGCGTTTGCTTCTACCACATAATGGGCTCCTCTGTTGTTGTTTTTTTGCACTTCTTTGCCTTGCAGTCTGTCTGCCATCGTTAGCCAAAGGGAGACACTACAGAGCACGCATGTGGCCACTTCACTTATTTCCTTGCTCAATAGCAGATCACAGGACTGCTATTGATCATGGATCTGAGGGTCCCTTCATAAAACCCACCGTAAGGCCCAACACCGCATCACTACAGAGAAGATAGAGACGGGCTGCAGAGCAAAATGGTGGCAGGAGGAAGAGAGGAAAAGGACAGTTGGTGCTGGACGAGATCAGAGTTGGAAGGAGAGATGTTTTTACATCATTACTGTTTGGATGAGTTGGCAATAGCCCCCTTGTGCGAGCTTGTGTGTTTGTGTCACACACCATGGTGCCGAACTGGCAGCTGTGACAACACGTGGCTCTGGATTATAAAAAAAACAAAGGGGATCATCTCATTAAACCCAAGAGAGAGAGAGGGAAAGCTTGAAGAATATAATGGAAGAAGAGGTAAAAAGGGAAATAGTGAAATATGCAGAGTGAGTCTGAGCATCACCCTGAGTATTTGCTAATTCTCCCATAGCTGAAACACAGGGACTAGACGAAGGCATTAAAATTCATAGGTCTCACAGCCACCTAGGAAATGCCATTGGGTGTTTACACTGTTACATTGGAAATAATGGTTTACACAGCCTGGATATGGAAATGCGCACCTTTCCACTACGCTAAAATGAAAAACTTAAATGCACAAACTGAAAACGAGTTCACAATCTTTATTCATCACTTTGGTATTCATAGTCAGGGGACCAGACTCCTCTTCTACAACAGCTTCCTCTCTGTTTCTGTTTTTGTTTCCTGCCTGGATAAAGATAGACGCATATTGAAGTTTTTTTTCAAATATGCACACAATGTGTGTTCAGACTTGTAGCTCATACATTTGTGGCAATCCTCAGATAAACGGCAGAGCTAAGATAAATAAATCTTCTTTCACTGGAATGCTGTCTTGAAACAATTTAACTTGCTGTGGTGGTAGCTGGGCAGTGAGCATGATGCCAAAAGATACTCACATTTGTGTGAATAACATTAGATCAGCTTTGAAGAATTAATTCTCCTCTGTTTGTTTTTATTTAGATTTTAACTATTGCGCTTACTGTGATGTGAGCAAACTGCATTTTTTTTAGCAAATTCTTGAAGATCAGAGTAGATTATTCTTATAGCTTTGTCAACTCACTTGACGCCTGTCACCTTGATAAATTATATGTATTTTGTACCTTTAAAATAACCTTTTACAATCTACAAAGCAATTGACTAATACACAGAGGGCTAATGAATGAATAGGTGGTGAACACAAATCCAGGACAGGTGTGACTAAGAAATTAATTCTACAAAATAAAAATTAAGGTACAGCAGAACACAAGAAACCCAAGAAAAATCTAAAGTAGTTCTAAAAAAGACAAATCAGAGCAGAAGGGAAAATCCAAGCTTAGTCTGGAAAACCTGTTGTTAGGGGTTTTCACCTTTATGTATTCGTCTATGCAATATAAATACTTATCATAACCATAATGTTTTGGTTTAGCTGCTGTTTAGTCTGGTGATTTGAGTGCCGACTTGTTTGTTCCAGCGGAACCTGGAGAGCAGACTGATGACTCCTGGAGCTCTGCAGACAAACTGATCTCAGGGCGTTTTGGGCTCTTTGAACAGCAAAACGTACAACACAAACGTGCTCATTGCTGTGTTTCTCAGTCCAACACTGTAGTTGTCTCGAGTCTGTTTTCAATTTGGTTAAAATATAAGCCTTTAATCAGAAGGAGAACTATGGTCTTAGGATGTGAAATGAAAATAAGTGACATGCTTGGTTAATGTTGCTGCACTCTGAGTCACATCCCTAAAAGCAGCTTTTGAAGACACAGTCCCAAAAAAATTACATGTTTTCCATATCCAAACTCCACCTTAAGTCCAAAATAAAATAAATCTTGAGTACTTTTTCTTTTTTGATGACTGCCTTCAGACTTTCCCCCCTTTCTAGTTTTTACAGAAGCTGCACACATGCAGAGTTTATTTCCAAGCAACTGGGCAGCGGCGATTCCTCTGATAGGCATCATGATCTAAGAGAATGCAGGAGGGAGGAAGAAAGGTAGAAGATGACCACACTCAGCTGTCTGGCCGACTCACCAGTGTCTAATGGAAGGCCTTATCACAGGCGGGGTCCACAGCCCTTATCACACCTGCCCACTATCAGCCCCACACTGGATTATCCCTGAAGGGCGAATCTGCACGCCTTCAATCATTTACTCCTATCACAAGGAGCCATCTCTGCTCTCGCTTCTCTTTCAGCCATAAAAAGCATAAAGAAAGAGAGAGACGGAGAGATGGAGGCAGATGTAAAAAGGAAAGGGGGTACTGAGAAGCTATTTCATGCTCCCCAGAGAAAATGTATCACAGGAATAGCAGAGAAAACTTCACGGAAGTGTACCCTGATGGTGTGTTAGAGCTGGTCTATGCACTGTCAGCCAATTGGACCAGGCTGTGGGATAGAGAGGATGTAGAAATTAAGTTAAGGCGAGCAGAATCTGACAAGAAACAGTGGAGGTGAGAAAGAAAGTGAGGAGGAAAGCCCATGGACTGTGTAGAGTGCACTATACTTTATTGAGGGATAATTTGATCACAAGGTTTTACTACAATATTACAAAATGCTGTTACTGAACATTATGTCACATCTTGTTTTGTTTTTTTTTTTTTTTTTTTTTTTAAAATCATTTTTATTTTGGACCTTATTTTTTTCCAGATCCTTTATAACTAGTTTGTTTCAAGTTAGATTAAAAATATGTTAATGCTAAATGTTAATGTGTTAAGTTAGGCTCCAGGATATCATGGTTTCAATTAATTACATAGCAATAGTGCTAAAAGCAGGCAATGTTGCACTTCTGATTAAAGAACATTTGTTTCACTCATTAGAGATTTGGTATTTCCTTTGTACTTTGAGAAACTTCACTGGCGAGATCAGCTGAGAAAGAATGTAAGGTTTACAGGGAGGGAGGAATGGAGCAGCCCAGCTTCATCCAATATGAACAATATGCAGCGTGATATTTTCCAAACCGAAATGCACAAATAACTTATTCCTGCTAAGAGATATAAGGGAAAATGTTTTTGCTTTTATCCTGTTGTTTCTCTAAGGTGTGCCTTTAGGAGCCTGGCATTTATTTGCCTTTTGTTTATTTCTCTACTGGAGGCTCATCAGTTTGTCTTTGCTGGGTCTGAAGCAGAATTCCCTCCTCGGGGTAAGCTGCAAATGCCAGCCAACAAGCTCTTTTGTTGTTTTTGGTTCTCACTGAAGAACTGCGAGTTGTTTGCTGTGTTTTGGCTCTCTCAAGCAGAGATGTTTTGGTCCGCTAGCAGCAGTAGCATTCATTAATTAAACTGATAAATGATCTCATATGACAATCAAGTCTTGAAGCTAATTTTGAAGACATTTTCTGTGCTGTAGGGCGCTGCGTGTTCTGTCTACAGCTTTTCAGCAATAATAACTGGAGAAAAACTCTGAAATCAAATCCACAAAGGGAAAAGGATTAAACTGAGCATCATCCTCAAATATTACCGCCTCGTCCTATCGTCTTTTTTGACTGGTTGGTACTCAGAGATGTGTTGTTACTCGCACCAACCATTTATGGTAAGGGTGCAAGTACACCAGCTGAGACACTGAGCCTCCTTTTCCATCAACCATTCCCTCTCTTTGCATAATCTCCCAGCGCCAAAGCTTACCTCAGCTCTCTGTAACGTTTCTGAAAGTATTGAAAATGACAATGACAGACATGTTGAGTACAACCGTCATGCAGCTGCAGCACTTTGCTCAGCTTGTGGTGCAGAACAACAGGGAGCAACAGGAATTCTTGTGAGTCTTTGCTAAGAGAATTGTTTACTTCTGATCTTCATAGTTTGAATAATTTATCAGAAAACACTGTATGCATGCATACACCTGTTATTTTGTTTGAGTAACCCATGACCTCTCTTCAGAATGTGACAAATTGCAGATATGCATTCAGGAGTGAAATGTGGCGTTCTCCGTGTCTCCTCATGCAGGTCTCTGATCGCAGCGTGGTAGCTTTGGTCCCCAAGCAAACCTCATCATATAACATTCCTTCTTCAGCGAGCATAACCCGTACCTCCATCAGCAGATACGGTGAGTCAGCACACATTGGCTCCACATTAATTGCAAAATGAGACGACATGTACAACATAGGTAATTATGAAATTGTTTGCATTCTTTTTGAGGTTCAAACTGCTAATGATCTAGAGTAAAAAGAGAGAAAAAATAAAATAATTAAAAGAGAGAATGAGAGCTGTAGCATGTTTGTGTTTCCTTATTATAAAGTAAGCTGTGTTTGCACTTCGGGAGCCGGTGGTCGTTTTCCACTGCTGTTACAACCAAGTCTGCAATAACTAAGTTTCAAGAGATATAAGCTCAGGGTAGCGTACTGGTAACATGCTTGTAAATTCATTTGTGTCCATTTCCAATCATAAGTGCTGTTTGTTGAAACTTTTATTTCCTATTCGCGGAGGTTTGCTCCTTCAGCTGTGGTTTTCAACCTCATGCCTATAAACTGCCTGTCCTTCATGTTTTAGCACACCTGAATCAAATGAATGATTACCTCCTTAGCGTGTCATTAAGTGATGCAGAAGCCTAATGATAACTCATTAATTATGTCAGGTGTGTGGAGGCAGGGAAACATTGAAAACATGCAGAACAGTGGAAAGTCACTGATCTGGAAAGAAGGATAACTTCCCCTTTAAAACAGCAAAGTCCAGTATGTGAATACATTTTACCAATGTAGCATTTATCTTAGTGTTTTTTATAATGGCTTCAATACTTTAAATTGACTTTGTAAAGTCAATTCAAACTTTGTGAAAATGTACTAAGGGGATGGATTTTAAGTGAACTACAATAATCAATGTCTTTCCAAGTTTCAGTGGGAGAGGAGTTAAAAGGCTGCTGTGCAATGAAACTTTAACTTAGTGACTTTGTTTCAAAAAATACAGAAAGTTGGTCCAAACTCCACGGAAAGGTTTAAGTCTAACAAACTTTTTTTAAAAAGAATTCAAAGATAAGAAATTTACTGATTATTGGGATTACAATCCAGTGATCTGCAATAATAACTTGTTACTATTTAACCGCAGTCTCTCTGAATTTAAACACATTTTTTAAGTGATTCACAGATTTTTAAAAATGAAAACATCTAATTGTGTCCAAATGGAGCATTAGCGACCCCAACTCCTAGAGCGTTAGATGATGGTCCCTGTATGATTGATCAGAAAACAACCCTTTAAAACATATTTCATTAAAGAAAAGCCTTGTTGTCCACTCTGCAAAAATATCAGCCTACTCCTATTGGTGAACCCTTCAAACCCAGGGAGGAACTACCTGTTATTCAGGAGGTGCTAATTCATGAATATGCCCTGAAAAGTTTAAGTATTTTTGACCTCTATCTGTTTCTCACACAAAGTAGATGTAATTAAGCATGACTTCATTTGGGTCGTCATTGATGCTTTTCTTTTCAATCAAGAAAAGGTAAAGAGACCCCCCTTTTTTTTTTTTTTTTTTTGCAAAATTGCAATATAGTGCAATTTTTTTGCGCTGTAGTCTTCCTTTTTGCCTTTTATCAGGTCTTGAACTCACCAATTCTTTAACATCGATGACGCATCATTTGCCACACAGGCTACATGGGTTCACAGACTCTCAGATGTGTGACTTACTTTGGGTTGTTTAGTGCCAAATTTTGGTCCATTGCCAGAGTGACGCAGCACCAGCGCCAGGCAACTCATGATTGCTAATTATTCTGTGTGAATGATGCTTCACACAAACAGAGAAAAGATAAGAAGGCGAGCAGGGCCAATTATGAGGACTGGGGGAGAAGAGCTAAAGTCTGCCTTTAAACTGTCTAACACCGAAAACAAGCTAAGAACACCCTCATTCCTCCAAGCAATTAAACGTATTTACAGAAAACACAGAGTGTGTGTGCCTGTGAACTCTGGGTTAAACAATACATCTACTTGGAGTATTTAGTGTAAAATAAAGTGAGGTGACATTTATTAACAGTCCTCATCTAAATTGACCTTTAGAAACACTGCTTAGCATTCGGTAGTTCTCTTTGAAATAAAACATTAAAGTTAGAGGGTATCACTACAAGGAAATGATAGTTATCACAGTAAAGGTTGCTTAAAAGATTATTTCTCTTATTACCAGCAAAGATGGATAGAGAGGTGTCAATTTGCTGGCATTAGCCCGACCTTCATTAATCATTGTTTGGCACAGAAGAAGATGGATTCAAACTAATGCAATTTTCAGAGTTTAGTATCTTGGCTCACATTGTGCCACAAGTACAACTGATCAGCTCGGAAAACGGCTGCAGAAACAGGGAAGATACAGAGCATAAGGGAACAGAAGAGGAGTAAAAGCCAGTGACTGGATTAAGATCGGATTTGGGATCCCAATCCACCCGTCGCATGCATTCAACCTTCTTCATCCCCAGCAGACACTGAAGGGGTGCAGTAGGGTCTTATTTGAAAGGTATAGGGGGCTTAAATGGCAGCTAATGCTTTTTTGTTCCGCTCGGCCTTTGAAGCCAGGTGAGAGAAATCCTCAAACGGGACCTCAGATCCTGAACCTCTAGAGATGCTGCTGCCTGGAGTAGATGCCGACTAATTAGTGGAAGTAAAATCGGCATCATTCGGAGTGAGAATGTGAGGTGGAAGGATGCATGATGGGGGTGATGTATTGGAGAAGGACTGAGTTTTACAAATCAGGGATCATTTGAGGCATTGATGAGGGCGCGACGGAGATTTTTATTTTAAAAATGGCATTTGGGGAAAAGCCAATCATGTCTTTTAAGTGAAGCCAGGCACAACCCTCGTGAGCCAAGGATTATATAAGTAGATGAAGAAGATAAAAGATGATAATTATCACATAATTTATGACAGAGACAGAAAAATCAAACAGTGAATAATCACAGGAAATGAATCTGCAGCATTATTTTCAACCTGCCTGCAAAATTAGGTTGTGTTATGATGAACAAAGGAAAGCTGTAGAAGTCCTGTTCTCCCTCAGCATTTACATAATCTCCTCATGGACTTGAGTGTCATAATATTTTTAATGAATTATTTCAACCATTCTTGTGGACTGATTTTGCAAAAGACAACAACAGCCTTTCATGAGGATTTGAATTTTGGGGGGATTTTCTGTGAAATCTGTTTGCTTGAATGCAACCTTACACCCACAATAATATACCTTTAAATGTCTTTCAGCAAGTCACACCTGGACCACACACACATTTTAAAATGCATACTATCAGTAGTTCTGACATGAATGGCTGAGGAAACGCCATGTTTGATGTTTTGTCAACTTGTTCTAAAATACTCCTTGTTATTGTCACCAAATGTTTAATTAATTGTATTATCCGTCATAAAATGTTCTCTAGAAGACATTTTAAAGTATCTTACAGAAGGTTCATCCATCTTGTTCAGCATCCTACAAGTCCTTTGCAATATTATATAAAAACTAAAATCTTTCCTCTTACATCTTTACCCAAATGTCTGTGCCGTTTTGTTGTTAAGAGATCTGCTATCAACCAAATCACTTTTACAAAGGAAAAGAGAAACTACAAGCTGCTATTAACCGTGGTAAATGTCAAAAAGTTAATAGTCTTTGTCCAGTTGACACTACAGGACCCGTTGCTGTTAATTAAAGCTTAATGTAGATCCATGTATGATTATAACGCCGATATGTCAGTTCCACTGTCTGTGGATCGGCGGCAAAAACTGATCAAATTTGTGTGTTAAATCTTAAGTTTTATGTTAAACATCTTTCCAAACTGGAAAAAGCTTTTAAAAAAAGATCTGAAATGAAGTACACATTCAGGCCTATGATGTCTGCATGTACTTCTGGCTGAACCTCATGGATTCGTATTTATAACCCTACAATTTTCTTTTTTTCTCAACTCGGACAGACTCTTCGTTCCGTTACACAGGCAGTCCAGACAGCCTGAGGTCTCGTGCTCCTATGATCACGCCGGACCTGGAGAGCGGTGTAAAGGTCTGGCACTTGGTGAAGAACCATGAACATGGAGACCAGAAGGAAGGAGATCGAGGCAGCAAGATGGTTTCTGAGATTTATCTAACCCGGTTGTTGGCAACTAAGGTACGTCAGCCAACTTGTACATTAACACTTTTATGTGTGACGATTGGAAAAAATATTCATATTGGCTGAACTTTTTCCACTACAAACTTCAAGGCGTTATGCACAGTTTTAACATCTTGCTCTTCGTCGCCTCGTACAGGGCACTCTCCAAAAATTTGTCGACGATCTGTTTGAGACATTGTTCAGTACGGTCCATCGAGGGAGTACGCTTCCCCTGGCCATCAAATACATGTTTGACTTCCTAGACGAACAGGCAGACAGACATGGCATTTACGACACAGACGTTCGTCACACATGG
>NW_015115449.1:0-1227 GCF_001443285.1 Poecilia latipinna
TGTAACCCGCAGTTAGTCAATTAAGACTTTTATTTTTGCGGGCCCACTTCCTGTTTTCCCCAAACTCCTCGACTTATTTAAAGCCCCGCCTCCAGCCAGGTTAAACAACATCACCTGTTCACTGTGATTGTGGCTGGCTGTTGGCGTCCTGCTGATAATTTTACCCTGGAAATTCAACCCAAATCTCTGAAACTACTGATTTGCACTCTTGGTGAGTTTTGTTCATAGCATGGCAGTATCTGTTTAGCATCCAGTTCTGCTTGATTGCTCATTGGAGCATTGTTTTGTTAGAACAGTTGCCGTTGTACCTGGGCTGTCACAGCTGATCGCTGTTGGGTGCGCCCCACTCCCTGCTTTAAGGTAACTAAACTGCTGGTATTGTGCATGTTTTGGCACTTTTGAAATGAAACGTATAAAATAGGATGTAGCTACATTTACATTTTAATTTGATATTGCGCAGTATATTTATTTAATTTCTTTTCCTCACACTGCTTGAGTATTTGAGTTAATTTATTTTCTTTGATATTTTGAAAGTTAACTTTGATTTCAACTTTTCAAGCTTAACCTTAATTGATTAGTTTGAAACGATTATTCTTTTTTTTGTTTAAATTATGGTTAATGTAACCTGATTGACATGAAATGTTTAATTATTAGATATTTAATAATTGTAATGATATTTGTTGCATTTATTTGTTAAGATACTTAATGGGTTTTCTGGCCTTTTAGGTCGGGTTTTTTTATATATGATGGATCAGANTTCAATCCAAATTCTTTCAGGCGTTTGTAACCCGCAGTTAGTCAATTAAGACTTTTATTTTTGCGGGCCCACTTCCTGTTTTCCCCAAACTCCTCGACTTATTTAAAGCCCCGCCTCCAGCCAGGTTAAACAACATCACCTGTTCACTGTGATTGTGGCTGGCTGTTGGCGTCCTGCTGATAATTTTACCCTGGAAATTCAACCCAAATCTCTGAAACTACTGATTTGCACTCTTGTTGCCGTTGTACCTGGGCTGTCACAGCTGATCGCTGTTGGGTGCGCCCCACTCCCTGCTTTAAGGTCGGGTTTTTTTTATATGATGGATCAGATCCTCTTCTGAACCAAAGGATGGCGAGCTAAAGGAAAAGAACTCTATGATCTTTGCATTTATTTTGAATTGTCTCTCACTGTGTATTTGTAATTGTTTTGTTTGTTTTTGTTTTTGTTCTCCCCTTATGTTTTTCCCTGTT
>NW_015115449.1:5177-11328 GCF_001443285.1 Poecilia latipinna
CCTGCAAGTAGTAAACATGTTATAATACTAAAGGCAAATAAAACGAATTAAAGCGTGTTACGCAAATATCAAGTCATTTTGTATACAAGATCTTTTACATAACATTCAAATAACAAAAGAAAGTATCTTACCTCCAGGACTTGTTACAAATTAATTGTAGAAAAATAATAATAAAAAAATTACAGCATCCTGTAAAGGTTTTTCACATTTTTGTCAAATCACAGCCACAAGTTTCAGTGCATTTTTAATTTTTTTTTTTTTTCTGAAAGGTTTTTACCTTACTAGATTGTAAACACAGCAGTTCTGTTGGGGCGATATGATGAAGAACAGACATGAAGTGAACTATCAGCTCAAGGAAAAAGTTGTGGATAAATTCAAAGAAGGATTGAATCACAAAACTGCATCAAAATCTTTGACCATCTCACAGACCACCGCGTGGCACAACGGATGGGCCAGATGAAGAATTTATTCGAAAAGCTGCAGACATACGCTGACAGGAAAACTGTTGGTTCTCGACAAATCTGGCATATACGGAAGGGGAGCTTTAAAAAAACAAACATTGCTGAAAGAAAGCAATGAAAAATCAGGTCATGAAGCATTTAGCAGCTGATAGCGCGAATTACAGGGCATCATGGGCAGGGCCTGCTTCTCCAACCGGAAAAATAAATTGTCAGTATGCAGAATATTTGCATGCCTATCAAATATTGGATCCAAGCAGTTCTATGCAATTGCAAATTATGAAATTATGGTGGTGGTTTTGATTGGATATATTGTGCAGCTTTAGTTTATTTATGAGTTAATTCTGTTCCAGTCAAAGTCCAGATCCACATCACACTGCAACAAAAATCTTCATCTCTGTAGTACAAAGCCTAAGGCAGGAGTTTTTGCAAAAAAAGAAAAGAAAAAAAAGAAAAAAAAAGGCTGTTTTACAAATATACATCACATTTTAAATATTTTTATTTGTACTATGGATACTTCTACATCTTCTTTACTATTATGCTCCAATATGTGTTTGTCAATCACATAAAACTCAAATAAAACAGAATCGGTTTGTGGTTCCAACGTCACAATAATGCAATAGGGACCGTATTAAGTAGCACATTTGTTGTGTTGTATTTACATGTCAGTGTGTGCATATACTTACTCCAGAGAGAGCTTTTCCTCCTCTTCGTTCAAGTTGGGCAGTCTGTGCAGACCTAAAGTCATCCTGAGTGCATCAACGTGCTCCTTCAGAGGCTTGTACTCGTCATGGAGGCGGCGAGTTGTCTCCAGCAATTTATTCAGGTCGTTCTCTGACTGCTTTATGGTGCTCTCCATCTGAAATGACAGATTAATAAAGGTTTTGGCCAAAAAAATACGATAAAACTTCAGAGCCTGAAACAATGGATTCCACTTAGAGCCAGATGCCAGTCCTTTGATTGACACTGAAGAATTTTTCAAATAACAACCTTTCAATCGCTGGAACTCCGCTGGAAGTTTTATTTAACAATAACCAAATGGGTTTTGGGGTTCAAGAGCATTTAGGAATTTGACCAACTCACCACATTAATATCTGCATGGATGAGGCGCAGCTCTTCAACATGGGCCATTTTCTCTTGGAGAAGGAGATCCATTTCTTGCTTGTATTCTTTTAAATGCTTCTCCTCCGACTCCAGAGCCTCAAACTCAATCTTTAGACGAGATTTAATCTTCTGCATCTGGATCGTCTTGTTTCTGCAAGCCCGTGGCACACACTTTTATTATTTGTTTGATTTTTTTCCTCCAACTGTCAGGATTCTGAATAGGTTTACTCTATCACGGACGAATCAGATAATGTATAAAGAAAGAAAATTCCCACACACACACACGTGACGTAAAAGACCCATCAATTCCGTACATTGTAATTACAGTGTTCAAAACCGCACAAACCTGTTTCTAAAGAAAAGACTGCCATTTAAAAAAAAAAAAAAAATCCCACCATCCCGTCCACTTCTGCTAACCAGCCAAACGACAGATTGCTAAGCTAAGGACCTAGCTAGCACAGTTCAGCAGAGCACATCTGGTATTTGTTGTGATACATCTGGGATTTTGATGCATTGCCCCTAATAGGCGCTTTCAGCACCCGAATTCCGTCTGTATTTGTTACACAATTAGCCCGCCTGTCCACGTTGTCAGAGACAGAATAATGGATATGCACAGCAGCAAAACGCCTTTAATTCAAAGCAGAGCGGCTAATATTAGCGAGGTAAGAAACAAAAGCGAAGCCAAGGGGGGTTATTCCCAGACGGCTAAAGCTAGCTAACTTAACGCTTCGAAACACTAGCCAAACATCTGGAAAACATTCATTGAAGAGGCAGAATTTGCGCTTTACCGTATTTCCAAGATATTCTCCAGCTTGCACATTATTTCTTGTTCGTCCGCCATGGTTTTTAATGCCCCTTAGTTATTATTCAGCTGGTCACCCGCTCCGTTACCCCAGCAAGGCCACAGTTGTCTCTTAGTAATAATAAAAAAAAAAACACAATAGCCAGCGTGAGCGCGCACTAATGCACGCGCGCGCAAAGTGAAACCGTGGCAACGTTAGACGACAGAGAAAGCACGAGCTAAATGACTTTGTTTCTACCTCCTTTACCCTAACACTGTTCGACAAATACGAAGGAGCAGGGCAAAACGATAAACAGAGTTATTGAGCCATTATTTCTGTCATCTACTTGCTATATAGAGCGTTGGAAAAGTATCCACACCACTTCAACTTCAGTGGTTAACGGTTTTCACTTTTTTTTTTTTGTCGAAATGAAAATCTGAAAACTGGCGTGTGTACATTTTTTTTTCTCTTCACATTTTTCAGGTGGGAGAACTTATTGACAGGGCAACCAAGGGTGATGAACTATAAATCTTATCTAGGCTTCCACAGTGACAAAAATAGAGCCATTCTTTAAGGTAAGCTAACTTACCTTAAACTTTTTAAGTTTATCACAAGGCAAGTAGGGATCACAAATCGTGTAGAGAGGTTCTCTGGTCAGATGAGAATAGACTTTTACTTTTTGTTTACAAAGGATAGCTAATAGTCTGTTGTAGATCAACCTGAATGGACAGGGCATCATGTTGCATATGAGGGATGCATTTCTTAAGGAGGGACAGGGACTCTGAGTTAGGGAGATATATGGAGATAAATTCCTGAAAAGAATAAAATAAAACTTGAGGTTTATCTCCTGCTTGCTTTACATCCAATTTGAGCTTTTTTGCATTAAAAAATAGGCTATTACTTCAGGGTATACATGTGCCGTCTTTACTGACAGAGAAACGCCCCAAAAAGATTAGCAGCTGCATCTGAATCCAAATGCGCACCACACATGCCAAATTTTATTTGTTCAAAAAGAAAGAAAACAAACAAACATTTTACTTCACCTTTACAATTATGAGCTAACTGTTGATCCAACCCCTACCAATAAAAATGTTGCCACACCAGGAAACTTGTCCCAGTAGTTTATCTACCAATATATATTAATAATTAACCCTACGGTAAAATCTTTACACAGTTAGTTACTGCGATCCGCAGAGTCTCATGCTTGGAATAGTTATCTGTACTTTATTAATGCCTCCACTCAAAGCAGGATTAGCACCTTTGTAGAACTCCAGGACAGTGAAACTCAAGGAACCCTAGGGAAACTCGCAGACCTAATCTAAATTACATTCATACCACGGCAAACCATTACATGATAAATACACTAGATCAGTGTTTCTCGATTCCCGTCCCCAGGGACCGCTGCCCTGCATGTTTTAGGTGTTTCCCTTCTGCCATTCACCTGACTTGAATATGTATGTGATTAACAGGCTTCTGCAGCACTTGGTGGCATGCAGAGGACATCATGCAATCATTTGAACCAGGTGGTCTGGAACAGAGACACATCTAAAATATGCAGAACAGTGGTCCCTGAGGACCGGAAAACACTGTACTCGATGACAATGCCCTCTAAATAAACCTGTTCATCTGATTGGGTAAAAGCCCCGCCGACAGAGAAGACTCTTAGAATCACTTATGAACAGTTGTATCTCTGACTCTGACTGTGTCCAAACCCACCAAAACAGACAACATGCAATGTAAGACGCACAATATTGAGTTTCTACTGAGTGTTCCTGCTGAGCCAAGAGAAATAAAATAGTTGAACCATCGTGATAAAAATCTTCGTCATGTTCTATGTATTTACGATCTGGAGGCGTGATTAGTTAGTTTTTTCCTTTATTATGATATGATTAAATAAGGATCACAGGGATTTTTATTTCACCAGGTGTATCATAAACAGCGTGATATTGTATTATAAATTCTATATATTTCTACCACAGGAGTGTAATAAAACAGAAATATGTAGCACTTTCATTCCAAGTTAAGCTGAGTTAAAACAAAAATGGAAATGAATGAATGAATACCAATAAATCCTTTAGAGCACATTTGTCAAACTCGAGGCCCGGGGGCCAAATCCGGCCAGCATTAGTTTTTTTGAGGCCCTCTAGATAGATTTTTATATAGAGAAAAAGTTTGGTGCTTGATTATTATTGTATTAATCAGAGAAGTGTTTATGTGTATTCTGCCAAAGTAAATAGCTATTTATTAATATTTTAACTCTTAGAGGACATTTGTGATCTTGATTTGGCCCAAAATGAAAATGAGTTCGACTTCCTCGCTTTGTAGGAGCAAAAAAAAACATTACTGATAACTATAATAGTTATGAAAAATAGCAGATGCAGACTCGACAAAATGTACAATTGTAATAAGACAATGTAAAGGCTTTTGTATATTAATGCAAAAACAAAATATTGAAAAAAAAATATGGAAACCTGTGCAAATAATAGCAGTAAAGTGAACAGTTTGTTTTGCCTTTTGGGTAGTAGAGATGGTTATAAAGTCTAACAGCTGCTTGGAGGAAGGACCAACAATAACACTTCTTTGTGCATTTAGGATGCAACACCCTGTCACCGAAGGAGCTCTCCAGTTCTGCAACAGTATCATGCGTGCAGTGGGAGAAATTTTCCAAGAGAGACGTTTTGCTGGTCCCTCGCTCCCTGCTCCGCGTCAAAGGGACTTCCTGACAAGACCTTTTCTTCCTGGTGAGTTTATCCAGTCGTTTCCTCTTACATGTTAAGCTGCTGCTCCGACAGGCAACGCTGTGGAATATGGCACACAATGAAGAAGGTGGTGATAATGTACCTGATTTCTGTAATCTGAATGTGACTGAATAAATAATCTGCATTGAACTGAACGCGGAAGAAATAATTTCTTACTTGCTTAAAATTCAATTAAGCATCAAGAATATCAAATCAGTTTTAAAATAATATGGCCCAGATGACTTATCAATCCCACGTTTGACTACGATAATATTATATAGGTCAGTCCCAAAGCCCTCACTACAGAGACTTGATGTTATACCACTCTTCTTTATGTTTTACAGCTAATGCCTCTTTTCACACACGTTACTGTAAAACACACTTCATTGCTAACTGGTCATCCTTAAAACAAAGGAAGAAAAATTCACTGGTATGTGTTTGTTTATAGATGTCTGTGATCTTTCCGCGCCCTAGCTTTGCAATTTGTTACAAGCTGCTGTTACTCCCTAGAGCACATGCCTGCCCCAACACATTATGCTCAATGTTCCCAAAGTTACATCAGCATTTAGAGAGATATCTGTCCATTGGGCTCTGCACCTTTGTATCAATAGAAATTTAAAAAAATATATTTTTTTAAATGAAGATGCCGCCTGAAATATGAAATATTTAGTGTTAAGTTCTGTCCTCTGTTTGTAATGTTTTTATGACCTCAACAGCTTTGTCGGTGCTTGTTGTTTATTTTGACCGTGCTCTGCGAGATCTGCATGTGTGTCATCTATTTCCCACCATGTCATTATTGTAGATAAAAATTTGTCCTCAGTTACTCACCAAGGTAAATAAAGGTTAAAAGATAATTAACATGAAACAGAACTGGTGATTCCAGTTCTGTCGACTGGTTACAGGCTGGGATTTCCTTAAATGGGACAATGGGCGCCATAGAGGGGGGAAAGTTAGGACAATTCCAAGGGCCCTCGACCGACAGGGGGCCCTTCCACAAAAAAAAAAAAAAAAAAAAAAATTCTTAAAAAAAAAAAAAAAAATTGGGGGCCCTTTCATTTAAAAAATTAAT
>NW_015115449.1:14503-28195 GCF_001443285.1 Poecilia latipinna
AAATTAGGAAAAACCCCAGGGCCCCCCCCCCAAGGGGGGCCCTTCCAAAAAAAAAAAAAAAAAAAAAAAAAATTCTTATAGAAATAAAAAAAAATTGGGGGCCCTGTCAATTACAAAATTAATCATACAGTGTTTTTTTTTTTTATTAATTAGCCGGAAAAATTAAATGTTACCACTCCCAGACCAAAGCACACATCCATATATGCACTGAACATCCCTCTGGATCTGCATGAAATGGTTCGTTCCTACTCTTAGGTGACAGTCTTCAGCAGCAGACAGTGGAAGACAAGAACATGGTGGCAGCTATTATACTGCTAAGAAAAATTAGAAAGTCAGGGTTTCAAAACAAAAGAGAGAAAAATGACAAAAGTGTCAATTAATAGCCTAGTTTTTCGCCAAGAGAGGTGGGTGGACTGTGTGAGATTAACCATTTAGCATATTTAGCTTAGCTACAGACTAGTGTTTGCCTCCATTTCGCTTGCATTAATGAATGAAGGAAAGAATTTAACAACATATTCATATATTTAACTCGTCCCTGTACCTTTTTATCACACTTAACAACAGATGAGTCAGACAGCAGCAGCTCTAACCCTGATACCAGCATAATGCCTCCCCTCTGTCCCAGTGAAAAAGATGAGTAACACCGTGCTCAGTGACAAGCAGGTTAGAGTTTAACAAATGTGGAATAAACATGTTTTTTTTTAAATTAAAGTTATGTTCTGCAGCTTGAACAAAATGAAACAACAGCATTTTTTGAGAAGTCTGGATTGCTTTATGTATATTTTACACATTGCTTGTTAGCGTTGCTGGTGGGAAGAGACATTTTAATAAGCTAAAACTAATAATAAAAAAAAATTAAGCAGCCTCTTTGCATGCAGTATGTGGACTGTTGCATGTAAAATTCACTATACTATTGTAATAGTATCAGTATTGGACCAAAGAAACCAAGGCAGTTGCAAGCCTTTAAAATTGTGACGCTTTTGATGGATCAGATAGACTTAGGAAACTGTAACAGCAGCTGCAAGAGGGGGCCCAATTTAATTTTTTGTCATGAGGCCCAAGATTCCTAGCAGCGCCCCTCAATGGGACGGATGCAAATGTAACTTTTTTCACGTTTTATGCTTCAATTTCTATCTTAACTGCTTCTGAAAAATGATAAGTCGATGTTCTTTGGGGTGTGGAAAATTAACCGTTTCAAATGCTGAGTTACAATCGATGGGTACTGTGCCGTTACCTAGCAACCCCACCCGAAGCTAAAGCACGTTTGGTCAGCTGGTTTTACCGCTTCATGTGCTGTACAATGGCTGCTGGGAAAGACAAATGTCTGGTTGTTGACTTACCATTCGGAAACCACCTGCTGCAGTCTCGATTGTTGCGCAGGAGACTCCACTTCCGCTTTTCACAGATATACGGTTGTATAATTGCGCATCTGTTGGCTGGTATTTTCACGTGCGAGTGTAAACATTGAGTCGGGAGGCGTGATCAGCAGCAGCTCATTTGGAGTGACAAGAGGCCCTAAAACAGCTCATTCTGAAAATAGGCAGACATGACCAGACTGAAATGTCATGGTTTAAAAATGAGTTTTTGCAACAAAAAAAAAAAAAAATGTAGTGAGCAAGTTTAGTGTAGCCCATCCTAACCTGTTCAAGGAAGCATTATAGGTCACCTTTAAGAACTATTCTCATTGCCTGATTTATATTCTGCTTTAAGTGATCATAGTTGTGCCTCATACATCAATGTCAGTGTCAAAGTCAAGTTTATTTATATAGTACTTTTAAAAGCAGGTTGAAGCTGCACCAAAGTGCTATCCAAGGACACATGAAAAATACACACTAAGAAAAGAATAAAATGACAAAAATGAAATAAAATAAAGACAAAACATTGCAGTAGAAAAGACATATGCATACACACATATTTGCACGTCCCATTGTGGTTAATGCGTCGGTTTTAAAAATGAATCCAGTCGCTGAACACAGAACGGCGTTTAGCAAAAATCTAAATACAAACCTCACATTTCCTCTAAATTACTGGATTCCAGGATCTAGTTTCTCTGAATAAACTGACTATATAATTTATGTTATGCTTAGCAACCTATAATAGCATCATAGAACGCTGAATGGATTTGATGGCAGTGCTTTGAAAGTGGGTGGAGAATGATGTGATTTACGACGGAGTTCAGTTTAGTCTAATGAAAAAAACCAGCTAGACTGTTTTATTGTATATGAGTCAGAGAAGGAAGCAATTTTCTCATCGCTTCCTGGTGATTCAGAGTGAACTTCAACAACAAGCATGGGTTTGAAAAGAGATGGTGGATTAACATGTAGCAGCAAAGTCAGTCCTCCTTCAGGTTGACCCCTCTACAAGAACTGTCAGGGCTTTCATCAGCAAGCGGTGGCGGGGTGTCTATCGATCTCTTTCGAGGATGTCTTCACCTACTCCTAGACTTCAGTGAAAATTGTGGGTTCATAGTGCTCACAGGGAAAGGATCATCTTATACCAAGGTGGCCTTTTCCCAGTTGCAACCTCTCTGTCTTAGATGTCAGTACTCCCAGGAAATTCGGCAAAGAGGTGCAGGGCGAGCTGCTGGAGACGAGACGAGAAGGGGGATTCTGTCTCTTAACTGAGTGTCGGAAATGTCTCAAATACCTTCCTCTTCGAGGCCTCCTGGAGTGAACTGGAGAGGGCAGGTTGAGCAGGAGTCGGAGGAGCATGGATGACTGGAACCTCATCTGATTCTCTGGCAGGTTTAGGATCCTCGTCCCCTTTATGGTTCTCCCTTTTTTTTTTTTTTTTGTCATGAACATGAAACATACCTTATAAGTTGAGAAAGGACCAGGTCATCTCTGTTGCAGAGGGAAATGTGGTGTGATATTTCAGACTGTGGACACAATTGGAAGGCCTGTTTTAAGGTGATCTTATCGTGACCCCAACAGACAGCTCACTAAAAACCTGCAGTAGTGGATTTTTAGGAGAACAACCCACCCCCGCCCCAAAAGTCCTGCAGAACTTTTGGAACCACCTTCATCTCCATACGTTTCTCTCTCTCAGGTTGAAAACTCTAGGAGTTTTGTCGTTTACATTCAGAAAAGTTAATCTTACAACCCCCCATATTAAGGTTAAAAATACATAACAAAGGTAGTTTAATACTTAGGGTGTAGTTTGGATGCTACACCCTATTCATATAATGTATGAAATAGACCTCTGGATAAGAACATCTGCGAACTTTGATTAAAAAAACAGCAATAGTATGTTTTAGAAATAGTTAAACGCGTATAAAACAAGTAATATTATTCCAAGATATTACAAGTAAAACCAATCAAAACACAGTATTGACATTTTGCAATGATAACTTATCCAACGTTTACTCCTATAGGTTATTTCATGCTTTTTTTTCCCTCCACAATTACAGTTTCCTGTTGAGATCAACTAAGAAGACGTAGTTAGGCAGAGCCTCTGGTGTATCTGAAACTGATTCCTCTGGAATTTTTTTTATTTTTATTTCTTTTTAAGAGAACATCCTCAACAGAACAAGCTGTGTGATGCTGGCGAACATCCGACAGCAGTAAAAAAAATTATTGATGCTCTGCAGGCTATAAAAGTATTAGTATGAATGGAGTATGGTTAATATTACCACATACATCAAATTTGTTGCAAATCAGCTGATGTTTTTTTTTATTATTATTATTATTATTGGTTTTAATACAATCATTTCAAAGTTTCAAACTGCTTGAAAGAATACAGAAGTTACTGGAACTTTTTTTTTTCTCTCACTGCAAAGCAGCTCTTTTATGTCCTGTGAAAGAAAAATCCACCTGAAATTAAATAGTGGTCCCATGGTAACACCTGAAGGTTCTGTGCTTTTCTTAAGACACAGTATGCTCAGAGGTGATTAAGGAGTTAAATACTCCACATCATCACTGGGCTCAAACTGGGAAACCATGCTGTTTTTCTTTGTGTTTATAATGTTTTTTATTGTAAGAGAACAAACATATTTGGGAACGTTTGTGATCTGGTAAAATGTGCATTACATAGCTCCCTCTCCTTTAGATCAAATTGCAATGCTGTGCAGTATAACTTCTGAACTTTGTCATACTTTGATAGGTTCCAACCACAAACTCCGATGTATTTCAATGGGATTTAATGTGACAGATCAAAAGACAAGAGGACATAATCGGGCAGTGGAACAAAAAGGATACATTATTTTCTTCTCTGCCTCCCTCCCCTCCCCCTTTTTTTCTTTCTACAAATAATAATCTGAAAAGTCTGGAGTGCATTTGTATTCAGCAATTACAGCCCCAAGTCTTCTGGGATGTATTCTTATCAGCTTTGCAAGAGGCTATTCATCTTAGCTTAAACAGCTCAAGCTCAGTTAATCGAATGGAAAGCATCTGTTAACATTAGAATCAGAGTTAGCTTTATTACACCAGTTTGAGTGTACAAACAAGGACTGTAGAGCGCACATCATGTTAATGTTTAAAATGAATTTAGACTGTACTTTTAGACTAAAATCAAATACATCAAACAGTTTTATCTGGACCATTCCTTGTTGTAGGTTTAGGACTGCTGGAAGCTTCTCTCTGAGTTTGAAGTCTTTTGGATCACCTCATATTTTAAACTCTAGGATTGTCCTGAATTTGGCTTCTTCCATTAGAACCTGGCTGACAACACATAGTAGATCAAAATACCTCAAAAGCCAGTACATCTTGCTTAAAGACCTGTCTAAAGAAAATTCAGGAACAGATGAGAAAAGATGTCATTGACATCTATCAAACTGGGAGAGTTTCTAAGGTTTTTTGGACCTTAGCAAACTGCAGCAGGAGCCACTCACTTACGTTTAATTCAAAGTTCATGATTCAACAAGAAATGACCCAATACTGACAAAAATGGCTTGGATGGGGAAAATCAAAAAACACTACTGACTAAAAAGAACACAAAGGGCCCATTTCATGTTTCACATAAAGAAACCCGTCTTGTTAATCTCCTAATATTTTGAGGAAAAGGTTCTACAGACTGTCGATACAAAAGTAGAAACTTCAGGAAAGTGTGTTGCATCTTCTGTAAAACTAACAATACATCGTACCAACAGCCAGACTTGTTAGTACTATTTTGAGAACAGAGGGAGAAGTTGCAATTAATCATGTTAATTTTCTGTGCTGTTTTAGATTCGTAGTTTGCCTGTAGTTTTAGCAATGGCGGCGAAGGAATTGAACAAAGCCGCTCAGTCCGTGTTGGCCACACTTCCAAATATCGAACTAACATCAGCAGCCATCTTGTTCAGCATGGCACTTCTCTCTTCGTAGTACAGCCATATATATTTCCCGTTAGCTTCATAGCGTCGAAATGGCGTATAACACACGTCACGGCCAAACGTTGGCAAATGGGTGAAATTCAAAACTTCATCAGTATCCACGCCCCCACCAAGCAATCGTTTCTCAATAGCAGAGGGCCCAGACGCTCTATGCGAAGCAAAGCGTCGTGAAGAGCTTTTTCTACTACCAAACTAATATCCAACCGTCAGTCAATGAGTTTGAGCTCTTGGGTTGTGCAAGGGGACGATGATCTGAAGTCTACCACCATGTCCGCCTCTAAATGGCTCAACAGAATGGTCAAGGTCATATTTAAAATGCATCGAGATGCCATGGTATGACCGTACACAGGCTCCAAAACCAGACTAAAACCAGTCCTGGAAAAAAGACCGGGCCAAGATTCAGAGTTTTGATGTTGAGGTAATTTAGTGAGTGAAAAGTCTTAGCAGGAGATTGTTCTTCATTGACACGATCACCTAAGACTACTTTCACCCGGCATTCACCTGTTATATATATGGCTGTGCTTCGGGTTTCCAGCAGAACATTTCTCACATGGCGATAATAGGAAACATGGCATCAGAAAAGAGTAAGAGGTCAAAGTGATTCTGAATTGCGGGGCAGTCACCGCGGATACATGTCAAATGAAATAATTTATCATTACAAATGTGTGGAAAAAAAAAAAAGTGTGGGACCATAACTCAAGAAAGTCTCAGATGTTCAAGATGGGGGTTCATGACAGTCAACAACATGTTAATACCTCACTGAATCCTTCTGTTTCCCGTTTGCCTCCTTACACACGCTCCCTCCTGCTGGTTTAAGCCTCTAACTTGGACTCAGCTCTGAACAGGAATTTTTTCCATCATCTGTGAAACGTTGAATGGAATTTTGCCCGTTTTTTTTCTCTCAGTCAGCTCATACCTTTTTAAATCTCTCAATGAGCAAAGCAGCTTCAATCTTTCTAGCATGTGGTCATTTTTAGTCAACCTTATTGACTCGGCCTCTTTGGAGACCGTCAGTCTAGCCGTGAGTTTAAGATGAAAGCACATGTTTGCTTGAGAAAACAAACAAAAAGAAATAATCTTCTCAGACTTTTTCTTTGTAGTGCAGCCATATTTTTCACTATAACAATGTCCTGCTGGAGGCCTGCGATACACCCACTTTTATAGCAGGTGAACAATGGCTACTGGTGCATTTCCTCAAACAAACCTCAGTGTTAGAGCTCCTTTTCAACACGTGCTTCAGTGGAAGGAATAAAACTTAAGGAAATCTGACCTTTTGTTCACAAAGGAGATGGCATGGTCAAGCAACAAATTTGTTTAAATTTGACTGCTGACCTAAATCTAGTGTTGAATCCTAAACATGTCTCTGTTTTATTTTGCACATTTAAACTTGCAGTATCTTGCAGTATCTTGTAAAAGTCTTCATAGCCCCTCCATTTTGTATAATGACATTTTATGTCTTAGACCAACACAAATGAGTGCATTTTAGTGAAGCCTAAGAAAAAAAAATGCTGCGTTTTTTTTTTAAAGTTTTTTTTCCCCCAAGTAAAAATCTGAAATGTGTGGTCCCAGACACCCCCCACTCTAACAGCTCTAAATAAGATAATCAAAAGTATATTTTAGTTTCAGCACAAGAACTACTTTGTGACATTTAAATGCTAGTCAGAAAGTATTTGTGAATAGACAGCTAATGAAAACACAGGAGCACATCAGGTTTGAAGTCATCAACAGGTTCTGAAACATCTCAGTTCAAACGGTCATCAAAGAGTGGAGCTCAAATGCAAACCTATCAACACATGAGTGTATACATAGGTGATTTTTATTTTATTTTTTTGCATAAATCCAAACCTGTAAAACAATATATCACAATTTCCTCTGAGTTTTAAAAACAGGTTTCACAAACCCAAACTGACTAGGTTAGACCAGAGTAAGTGTATGTATGACAATGTTCATGCTCAATTTCAACTTGTCTTGATGGCTAAAAAAAACTCTTAAACAATTAGTAAAAAAAAAGTAGATTTTGAACCAGAGCTGACAAGATTAATTCCAGATTCCTTTAAAATGTTGTTTTAATGTAGCCTGGAAATCTGGAAGTACCAACTTTGTCATTAGCCAGCCACATTTTTTCCCTACCATGCTTCCACTCTGCACAATACAGGGGGGCCACCCACATAATATTGACTGGTGATTAACTGAGGAAAGACCTTTTATGTCCCCCTTTCTCTATTATTTTCCCCACTTCTGTGGCCCTCGGACTCAGTTGTGCCTTGGATTAAGAGTTTTATCACCCATATCAAAAATCTCTACCAACTGTCCATCTAAGCTGGTGTGCTGGGAAAGAAGAGCATTGATTGCAACTCTAATAACCAGAGGAGGTCGGGAGATACACCGCTCAGTCAGAAAAATCTGAAGAAAACCACTTAAAAAAAAATCCTGTCTGATGTTTTCCCTGGAAAAGGAAAATAGTGGATGATAATGATAATCAGAATAATAATAATAAGAAGAAGACAGACTAATATACAACCCAGAAGCCATAAAAGATGAACACCATGATACTACCACCACATGTTCCACAAACAAACAGCTGTTAAGCCGGAAAGCCGTGTTTCCCTCGAACGCAAACTAGAAAGATTTTTTTTCCCCCCGTCTTGTCTCTTCATTCAGCGAACATGCTACGAGGTGTGATTTTTGCAGACTGGGAACACTGAATAAAGATCTTTTAGGGTGGGGAAAAAGAGCTGATTTTCTTTTGCCTCCTGTCACGTTTACATTAGTTATTGTGTGCAGCCCTTTCCTCAGAAAATCCATTTTGGTTATTTTTTCCATTTTCTTTCTACGCTGAACAAAAACTGTCGCATGAGCAACACAAAAATCGCATCCTATAATAATTCAGGAGAAAGGTGTTTAGAGAAGGCAAAGCCTGCCTCTTTAAAATGTCTGGGCCAGAGTTGCTGCTGGATTAACTAAACAAGCAGCACTTAGGAACAATACAATGGCCTATTCTCAGTCACTGTAATCCTTATAGGTATTGCAAGCACTTTCATATGACTCTGCGGAGAAAAGGCTTGAACAATCTGTGAAGAAAGATTTTAGCTGCCGATAAAAGAAACAGCACAAATGTCAACTGTAAGTAGATATTATTGTTTTATATCCATATTTTGGTCATGCTTCATTCCTCTCTAAACCTCTGGATGACAGTTTGGTAAAATGTGTTTTCAGTCGAAGTTGTAACGTTGTGATGGATTGTAGTTCTGGAAGCATCTTTGGAGGAAATGTATTTGGCTAAACAAATGACATATAAGCCAAATGTTTCCCACATAACTGTTATTGTGTTGTCGGATTTAGTCCATTATCAAGAGGACCGTAGCAAGCTCCGTCATTATCTTCATAAATAATAACAGTGTTTTAAGCGAGATAATTTCTCTAATAGCAGGGACCGACCGAAGGCTCCCTTTTTGCAAACAGGGTTAGTTTGACTGATTTCTTTGCTTTCTGGCTGTGGCAACTCCTGCAGATACAACGGGATAAAACGTTAGAAGCAACTGCAAAATGACCTTCATTTGTATGCTTTTAAGTCAAACGAACGTCTTTTCTTATTTCAGGAACTACTCTCAACTTTTTCCTTTAAATTCCACATTTTAAAGGAATTTTAAAATGTGGAATTTTAACATTGGGTATTTGTATCATGCCACTAATGATAATGTTTATTTAAAACCCTGTAGCTGTCATGAGGATTTTCTTCCAGTCTTGATTCTATCAACATATCTAACCATTATGCAAGAGTAACAAGGGGGGGGAAATGCCACCAGACCTGTTTGCAGTTGTCACATGATGAAAGGCACAGCAATCATGTGGGATAAGATGCTCTGGTCAAACTG
The DNA here is from genome assembly GCF_001443285.1 of Poecilia latipinna. NCBI lineage: Eukaryota > Metazoa > Chordata > Actinopteri > Cyprinodontiformes > Poeciliidae > Poecilia > Poecilia latipinna. Next base: position 23,687 of record NW_015115449.1, read on the forward strand.
AATCCTTTGACCTAAATGCATAATACTGTGAGTGAAGAACAACTACATGTAAAAACATATGGTAATACTTTATTTGAAGGGGGTGAATAAGACTGTCATGACACTGTCATAAACATGACATAACACCTGTCAGGAACATGAATAAGCCTTCATGAATATTTATGACTGTTGTCATAAAGTGTCATTCGATAAATTATGACACTTTTAATACAAAGTTGACATTATTCAAAATGTCTTTGTTATGACAACTTGACATTAACCAAGAAATCATTACTGTTTAAACTTTACCTTTAATAACATAAAATTACCTAATTTTAAAGTGCAATCAGTAATTCTTTTATAACAAATTTATATCAGTAATGATTTCTTGGTTAATGTCAAGTTGTCATAACAAAGACATTTTGAATAATGTCAACTTTGTATTAAAAGTGTCATAATTTACCGATTGACGCTTTATGACAACAGTCATAAATATTCATGAAGGCTTTTTCATGTTCATGACAGGTGTTTACAACATGTTTATGACAGTGTCATGTCAGTCTTATTCACCCCCCTTCAAATAAAGTGTTACCAAACATAATGGTGGCACCATCATGATGTGGTGATGCATGTTCTTTGCAAGAACACATAAGTTGGAGAGTGTTGATGAGTAGCTGGATGGAGGCAAATACAAAACAAGATAACTTGTTAGAGGCTGCAGAAGTTCAGTTCCCAAAGGGAATCATTCCAACGCACATTTATGTATGTCAGAATGCGCCGTTTAAAGTCCTGGTGCAAAACATCAACGATTAATGCCTCCAACCTACCCGGGTGTGTTTGGTTCATCTTCCTCTTGATTATATTCTAGAAGTTTTCAATGTGTTTCCGTTCAGCAGATGGAAAGGTTTGGACCTACCTGTGTGGCATTAATTTTTCTGCTGGTAAAAACCAATCCTCAGACTTGGGCAACATTGGGTGTTACTTGGCCTCCATTAAAATCTTTAGACAGGCTATGTGTTTGGCTCTGTTGAAGCTTAACTCGGTGAAGATGATCGTACTCCTGTCCAAACTTCAGCGTGGCTCTCTTTTGGGCGTTTTTTAAGCTCTACGCCACTGGACCCCTGGGAACGTGTTGTGAACTGATTTTACTGTACACTTCAGCATTGATGCTATTCGATATTTCCGTTGACCGTTGATGTCATCAAATGGTTCCTGATAGACATTCAAATGAGGTGGCAGTCAGCGCACCCTGTAGCTTTGTTGTCCACAATAACTCAACCACCACCTTAGAAATCGCAGAGGTTAAAGCAAAGTGATGCTGCCTGTATCTTTCTGTGAATAAAGTCAAAATTAACCCCAATTTGCCTCCCTATAAATGTTCCTTTACCATTGTCTAATGGTTACCGTAGAGCTGTTGTCATTGTGTCCAGTAGTTCCTAGTCCCAGAAGACAGCTATGACTTTCATAAGTTCCTAGTTAGTTCAGATGACCACCTAAGTTCTTCCTTATGTAGATCTATGTGTGCTTATGCTGAATGAGTGTCAAACATGTAGAGGTGCTGATTGAAAAGATTAAGAAACACTGACAGTTTTGTCTTAAAAGATGTACAGCTGCTCGTTGTCTCACTGTTTTGTCAACCATAGTTTTGCCTTAACTCAGGATATGGAGCTCCTTTTAAGACTGTAATGCACTACTGGCTCAATTTTTTTGATTGTAGTCCCCACCAGTCTCTTGTGATTGGATGCTCCTGACTGAACAGAGGAATGTTAGAGGAACTCTCTTTTTGCTTATTTCCCTGTAAACAAGCCAGCTCTTATAGCTTTGTTACACAGAACAAAGCCATCTTCTCACAGAATTAGTGTTCCCTGTACTCCCAGTTGTGCATTTGCATGCAATCCGACACTTTTCCCAGTGACTCACACTTATGAACATTTGGGAGCTTTTCCTCTGTTTTCTCTGGCAGATTAATGTCCGAGTTACAACAATGGATGCGGAGTTGGAGTTTGCCATCCTGCCAAGCACGACTGGCAAACAGCTTTTTGACCAGGTACAACTGGTGTGTTACAATCAGATAGGAAGTCTGCTAGAAAAAAAGAAAACAAAACAAAGAATGACCCTGATCCCATCCGCGAATGTGCTTAGGTGGTGAAGACGATCGGACTAAGAGAAACATGGTTCTTCGGCCTTCAGTATCAGGACAGCAAAGGCTTCTCCACCTGGCTCAAGATGAACAAGAGAGTGAGTTGAAAGCCTGGGAGGCTTTGTATCGCTCTGCTTGTGTAAACGTCTGTGTTTTTTCTTTTTGTTGTTTTACCCTAATGAGGCTAATTAGTATCTACTTATTCTTAAACTCCACCACTTTGGGGCATCAATCCCAGGTGACGACTCAAGATGTGAAGAAGAACAACCCCCTGCTGATTAAGTTCAGGGCCAGGTTTTACCCGGAGGAGGTAGCCGAGGAGCTGATCCAGGAGGCGACGCAGCGCCTCTTCTTCCTGCAGGTCGGACCGCGCCGTATCTTTGTTTCCTCCCGACAGAAAGGAATTACGTCCTCTAGCTGCCGAGTGTCTTGCTCGTCGAAACAGAGGCAACAGTCGTTCTCTAATATTTGTGTATAGTAGCCCACGAAGGAAATAAAGAAAGAAAACTAATCCAAACAAGATGTAGGACCTCTCTTAATGACCGGCGAGGCTTTCATGATGACTCACACACAAATTCTAAACCCACATGGGTGTTCTGTATAAGACCAAACAAAAACAAAGCACAGTTTCATGTGGAAGACATGCAGTTTCTCGCTAAAGTAATCATACACCTCGCACTTTTTCACATTTTGTCTCACTGCGACCGCAATCGTCAGCGCATTTTAACGTCCGTTTTTTTTTTTTGTTTTGTTTGTTTTTTTACGTGATACTTTTACATGAGGGAAATTCGGTATTGTTTTCAAAAACGTCGACAAATAAAAATCTAAACAGCGTGGCGACAACCTTCCGTCAGTGCGCGTTCGTCAGAACCACAGTTTCACAAAGAGACGCATGACCACAGTGTGATGCTACCGTTTGGATGGAGGTTCACTGAATGTCTCTATTTAGTTCCCTGACACTACAGAAAAAAATCTGAACCACAGCATGATGCTTCCACCACCTTGTTTTGTCACGGGGATGTTGCGTTCAGACGATGTCCGTTTTTAATTTTCTACTAAATAATCTTAAGTTTTGCACGTAGGTCAAAAAGCCACATTTTGGTCTCATCATAGCTTTTATATAGGGAAATCAGAGTAAAAAAAAAAAGAGATTGGGGGAAAAACAAAAGTACATGTCACTTTTCAGACAATTTTTTTATTTATTTAATTTTTTTTTTGTAAAAACAGTCAAGGTCATTGTTACTTTCCTCCCAGTTCACAAAAACGTGGCACTCTGTGTTGATTTCCTCGCGAAATCCCAAAAGAACACACACCAAAGTTTGCAGTCACAGTGAGACAAAACAGGAATAATTCAAGTACTTTTGTAAGGTGGCGAATGTACGCGAACACGTGCTTTGTTTTCTCGGGGAGGCAACAAGTGAGTGCGTTGTAGCTTTCCCCCAGGAGCCTTTATCTGTCCTCCCGGTTTCAGGTGAAGGAGAGCATCCTGAACGACGACATATACTGCCCGCCCGAGACTGCAGTGCTCCTGGCGTCGTATGCAGTGCAAGTTAAACATGGAGACTACAGCAAAGATTATCACGTACCGGGATACCTCACCAAAGAGAAGTTGCTGCCACAGAGGTAGAGCGTCCTGTTCATATAAGTATAAACCAAAAAGTTCAGCTTAATTCCAGTCCCAGTCACCTGAATTCTAATCGGCGTGTCCTCTTTCCGGATAAAACCAGGGTTTTGGAGCAGCACAAGCTGAATAAGAATCAGTGGGAGGAAAGAATCCAGGTGTGGCATCAAGAGCACAAGGGAATGCTGAGGTAGGGAGACCGCAGCATGAGGAGAGTTAATGGGCTTTTAGCAAACCTGTGTTTCGGCATGTCATTAAACTGCAAATCACCGCAGGGAGGACGCAATGCTGGAGTATCTGAAGATAGCCCAGGACCTGGAGATGTACGGGGTCAACTACTTCAACATCAAGAACAAGAAAGGGTCCGAGCTGTGGCTGGGAGTGGACGCGCTGGGGCTGAACATTTACGACAAGAAAGACAAGTAGGTCGCAGCTGGCTCAGAAAACCGCCACATCGGTTTGACCGAAACAACTCATCTGCTGCGAAACTCTGGTTCTCGTCGAACCAGTTAACGACTCGCCAAAAAAAAAAAAAAAAAAAAAAAACCCTACCTGCTAATGTTTCCGCAGGATGACCCCAAAGATCGGCTTCCCCTGGAGTGAGATAAGAAACATCTCATTCAACGACAAGAAATTTGTCATCAAGCCAATTGACAAGAAAGCCCCGGTAAGTAAAATAAAAAAAAATAAAAAAAACTGTTCGATTTCAGTAGTATCTTTGGGGAAAAGCGTGTCATACCCCCTCTTTAAAAAAAAAAAAAAAAAAAAA